>NW_020230637.1:322463-571553 GCF_003227715.2 Harpegnathos saltator
ACGGCACGCCGGGAGAAACAGGCGAAAAGGGAGCAAGGAGAAAACGAGGGAAAACGTGTGCTGCCGAAAAGACCGGTGCACGAGAGATGGCGCGTGAAAATTCTAGATGTCCGCTATCAAATGTGACGGAATGATCTCCTCACGATCGTGAGAAGCTCGTGTACGTATGCCCGCGAATATAGGTGGTCCTAGGCGATCCCTTCAAGCATGAAAGCGAGATACCCCCAGCCGGAGGAAAGAAAATGATAGACTCGCTCTCGAAAACCGTCGAACGACGACAGTCATTCTTCTTGTCTTCGAGAAGTACGCGGGAGTAGATGCGCCGGGAGGTCGCCTGTGAAAACGCCTCTTAGCGCGTACAAGGTAACAGCAACATACAGGTCAGTATGACGGGTTGCTTGCCCCTATTCGGACGATAATGCAGAGGTTTCCGAAAAAGGTCACTCGTTGACTTTGTTGATAATGATATTTGCCGTATTCCCAGTCATGACAGATGCAACTAACTTTGCACCGTGTTCGTTATGAACACGGTTTATCGAGCGTTTATCGACAGGAGTCGAGCCTCGCTGAATTAGAAAAAATGTTTGAAAGATGAAACTGAGAAATAAATATTACGGAATAAAGCAGAATAAGTAAGAGTAATATTTAAAGAGATAAGTAATACAACGTATTTCCTGGTTTCGCATAATAATTTCTTAATTATTTTCTCACGTTGGAAGGTTCGATAGAAACTGTGGATTAGGAAGAACGATACAGAAATATTTAAAAGCCTTATGTACTGTATCTCATCCATGTCTCTACAAAAGATCGCTTCTGCAAAAGTATGAATAGACTACAAACGCAATATACATATTGGTTGCAATTTAATCGACCGCAACTATCAAGCTGCAAAAAGTTTCGAGGAACAGGCCCTGTTTTCGATAAAAGATACAAGACTATAACGGCCCTATAGATTATAAAAGGCCCTATTTTCGGAGCCAAGATACTAGAAGACTATAATGTACCGAAAATATGTTGCTTGATAGTTGCGGTCGATTAAATCGCAACCAATATTTACACTGCGTTTCTAGTCCATTTATACTTTTGCGAAAGCGATCTTTCGTATTTAGACCTTTAAATATTTTTGTATCGTCCTTTCTAATCTTCAATTTCTATCGAACTTTTCAACGTGAGAAAACAATTGAGAAATCATGCAGAAGCAGCAGGAAATATGTTGTATTATTTATCTCTTTAAGTATTACTCTCGTTTATTCTGCTTCATTCCGTAATATTTATTTCTCAGTTTCATATTTTAAACATCTTTCCTAATTCAATGAGGCTCGACTCCTGTCGGTAAACGGTCGATAAACTGTCACAACGAACACGGTGCAAAGTTAAAGTCATTCTACGATACGTGTCGTAAGTTGTAAGCCGTAAGAACTGACCAATTATAGCCGATTATATTTTTGTAATAATCGACTGTGACTCGCCAATTCTTACGGCTTACAACTTACGACACGTATCGTAGAATGACTTTTAGTTGCATTTGTCATAATTGGGAACACTGCAAAGATCATTGTCGATAAAGACAACGAGTGACTTTTTTCGGCAACCTCTGCATTATCATCCGAATAGGGGCAAGCAACCCGTCATACTGACCTGTATGTTGCTGTTACACCTTGTACAGTTCGCTTCGCTGTCGGAAGCCCGCGCATACGCGGGCTTCTCCGTCAAGGAGAAGGGAAAAAGGAGAAATAGTAATGACCTTACGTGTATGCATATGGTATGCGCGCACTTTGAAACGAGTATGTGAGCAAGAGACCCAAGAGCACGAAGATCCCCGATTAACGAGCGAGTACACACGTATATATACTGCATATGCCGATTTCAAGAGAGACTTGGCGACTCGGTTCGGACGAACGAGAGGGCAAATGAAAATCCTTCGGCCCTCGGCTCGAAATGCCGATGATTTCAAGTCGGGCCGGTCGAAGAAACGAAAGGACGCGCTGCGAGATCGAGCGAAATAATACGGTGCAAGCGGCGAGTTGAAAGGTCCTAGTAATCAGCGGCATCGTTTTTTCAATCAAGAGTAGACCCTCGCTAATATATATATATATATATATATATATATAAAATATGATTCCCGGGATGAATAATCCGACTCGTGCTCGATCGATTTCTCATACGCGCGGCTAATGGAATTTTATAGCAACCGCTGTGCCGCGATCGTGATTGGGTCCGCTTATTCGCGATCGTCGCGTACGACGTATTCATCGAGTCGCGGTAAGCGCGGCGAGGGGGGAGGAGCGCGGATTACTCCGCGGAGTGAAATCTGAAAATTTGCCAGAAATGAAAAACGCGGAACGCGCTCGACGACAAATCGCGCGCGTCACATCGAGAGGAAAATCAGGAAAAATCGGAAAGTTCTATATGTAAACCTCTGTAAAGCGACCGGCGAAGAATAGACCGTTTGTGACGGCCGGAGACGTTGTCGTCGTAAGTCGCGCAATGTTAACAGTGTTAACACTCACGAGAGGAGGACCGAAGCACAGAAGCGAACGAGTGTTTGTTTGCGCAAAAACCCAGTTTAGTCTGCCAAGTCTGCCAAGTTTCTCGCCTCCTCCGACTCCTCGAGTCTTCGAGACTTGGAATTCTGTGATTTTTAACGGCGATGCAATCGCTCGGTCCTACCCCCGCAGAAGATGCACGTGTACAAGAAAACCCTGCAGGCGATGATCTACCCGATATCCTCGACCACACCTCACAATTTCGTCACCTGGACGGCCACGTCGCCTACCTACTGCTACGAGTGCGAGGGTCTGCTGTGGGGCATCGCTCGGCAGGGGGTGCGATGTATGGAGTGCGGCGTCAAGTGTCACGAGAAGTGCAAGGATCTCTTGAACGCCGACTGCTTGCAGAGTGAGTAATAACGTCAGCCTTTTGCGTCTCGCGCTGCCGCGTTTAGCCGCCGAGCGCGGCCTCGATGAAATCCCGACAATACGCGCGTTCATAGTGGCAATGTCGGCTCGATCAAAAAGTTCCCTTCGTTTTTCGAGTCAAATTTAACTTTATTGCGCGCGATGGAGACAAATTATTCCTCAGCCGAGCAGCCACCGTCGTCTGTGTGCCACCTGCGTCAACGTTCGAAAGCGTTCGTGCACTCTTATCGTGAGAAGATCGCCGGTTCACGTTGTCAGGAGACAGACTGAAAATCGGGAAAAAGAGCCGGAGAAGAGCCTTTGGCAAATTAATTGAGATTTTAATTAGAAATTTCTCGGCTATTTATTTATTCCACTCATCGCGGCGAATCGGTCGATCAAGCTCGGTCATTACGACGTAGAGCGGCCGAGTCCTTGGGGAAAGTATCCAGCGCGAAGTAATATGATTAATTACAGCAAGGTTCTTCGCTCTCTCTTTCTCTCTCTCTCTCTCTCTCTCTTCCCCCCTCGCGAGAGGGTCGACGATGTCGTCTTAAGTAAATTAGCTCGCCTCGTGCAAAGTGTCATCGCGCGTATTTGCATGGCTATTGCGACGAGACGAGATGAACGACGGGGTCACGCGCGCTTGAATCGAACGCTTTAGAGGCCCTCGAGAGAAGTATGGGCGTGATTTTTCATAAAGTCGCTCGAGGATGCCTCGAGATTGTAAGAGCGCCGCTGTGTCTCGCCACGGAGACACGGCAATAGATGCATCTCGAAGACTCCGCGCCGTCCGAGTCGCAAAGGCCATGCCTCGTCGCGCTACCGACAAGTCGCCGTAATTAAGAGCTTCGGCTCCATCCATTAACGAGCGGGCAGTAATCGGAATCGCTCTCCGCTCCCCTCCTTCCCCGGGAAAAGCCAGCCGGGCGAGGCCGAGGGAAGAAGAAGAAGATCGAAAGTACCTCTCGAGATTCGTTAAACGGAGATTAAAGGACGAGCGGACGAGTCTCGGCGGAGCGACATGCATTCAAACGGCTATTTTCCCTTATTCGCCGCGAGAGAGAGAGAGAGAGAGAGAGAGAGAGAGAGAGAGAGAGAGCGCCTCCTCGCGGCCGTCGCGTCTCACCTCGGAACAAATTAATAATTAATCCGCCGCCGTATTAGACGGCACTTCGACGTCCGTCGGTCGCTCGGTCGGCCGCTATTTCCGTCATCCGGCGCGTCGCCTTGTCAATAAACGGATATTATTCCCGTCCCTCGTAGAATCGACCTGCAACGAACGGTCGCGCACCGACGGACTTTTTACAGAGCGGCCGGCACAGCGAAACAACTTTCCGCGAAAGGCCGCGGCCGTAAATCCATTTCGTCCGCTCGCTTTCGGCCCGGCTAACGGCGCTCGGCGAATTGTATAAACCGAACTCGAACGTTCCGATCGGGAAGTAACGACGACACCCGCTTAACGACGCCCGGCTCGTCCATCAGATTTTCAATTTGATCCCAGCCGGAATCCTTCCATTCTCTCCGCGGCCGTATATATCCCTCCTCGTCCCCTCCCGAACTAATGATTCCCGTCCTTCTCTCTCTCTCTCTCCCCGACTTCGTGCCCGATAAAGTTTCTTTCCTTGATCGGACAGCTGGCGATTAATTTGCAGCCCCTCTCTCCTCTCTCTCTCTCTCTCTCTCTCTCTCTCTCGCTCGCTCGCTCGCCGGCTCATTGCTTCCTACTGGCCGCCGCGGCGCACAGTTTGCCCCGTAATTCCGTTCTCGATTAATTTCCACTCATGCACCGCTGACTGTTCGTATGTAATTTCGATGTACCGGGTGTTTCCCCGAGAGGACGATCGAGCATTGTACGCTCGTCTCTTTCCGCCTCGGCCGGCGGTTACCGGCGAATGATCGTGACCGGAGAGACCGCGCGAAATCGGCGCGGCGCAAAAAGTCGCGATTCGCGAGAGACGAAACCCCGACATCGCGGATCCCGTTGCGTCGCGTCGCGTCGGCTCCGCGCGCGATTTAACGTATCTGATGCCCGCAGATTAATACGGTAATCAGAATCGACGCGGGTATTACCCGGGCCGCGCGGAAACGCGCGCGGCCATCTATTATCGCCGCGCGCGCGCGCGCGCGCGCGATACGTCACGTCTCTTCTAGTCGGCGTGCAATTTTGCGAAACGCAACACCGGCCGTTGTTGCGTTATCAGCTGCGATATCAGCGGCGACTCGGCGCTTGATACCCGAGCGTGAAAACGTACGACATCGCTCGATCGGCGCGAACGATACGGCGCGGATAAAGCGCTCCCTTGCGCTACCCCGGCGAGTGGCGCGCTGTGAAATTCTCGGGGGGCGGGGGGGGGGGGAAATCTCTCGCGCAGCCGCGATGTGTATTTTTTCCTCCTTCCTATCTTCTCTTCTGACGCGCGTTGTATTTTAATTGTCAGCGCTTTATCAATAGCATCAGTCGGCGCGCGTTGTTTTTCAACACGCGCGCGCTCGACCCCGTATCGTGTGTAATAAATCTTCTTTACTCTCTGGCGAAATATATTCCCTCCCCCCTCTGCCACTGCCGCCGTTCTATCTGTGAGCGGGATGGAATGTTTTATCGGCGCTGGTCGACATCGCGGCAATCGAGATATAATCTGCAATCGATAATCCGATTGGAATATTTAACCGGGAATTTGTTGATGAATGTAGCGTTAATGGCGCCGCCGGCTAACGAACCGTAACGAACGGACACGTGTCGCGCACGACTCTTGAGCGCCTCGTGTCATGTCGACATCACATGTCGCTTTTCGCAGGGGCGGCTGAGAAGAGCTCGAAGCACGGCGCCGAGGACAAGGCGATCAGCATAATCACGGCGATGAAGGAGCGGATGAAGCAGCGGGAGCGCGAGAAGCCGGAGATCTTCGAACTGATCCGGTGAGTGTCGGGGGTTTGCCGCCATCGCCGCCACCCCTGCGGCTTTTCTCCTCTTTCTTCTTTTGTCACAGCGTGCCATTGTGCGACGAGCGAGTCAGTGTCGCCGCGACTCGCTCGCCGTATCCGACGGTTGTTCGAGCCCGAGGACGAGCAAGAGCGCGGCGTCGACGCCGACGCTCGAAAGTTCGAGCCCGACGCGGCCCACGTCGCCACCGCACGTCGCCATTTTCGAGAGCCCGCGTGTCCCGAAAGTCGACGACCACGGCACGACCCACGTGGTCGTGCTGAGGGGGGGGAAGCCCCGGCGATATCTCACGCAGCCTCGGCGGAGCCGAGCTCTCGCGAGGGAGAGACCGCTCAAAGGCGTTCTTTCAATCACCGGCTAATTAGAAAGCGCCGCCAACTGTCTACCGCGGCCTCTCCTGTGTCGCCGTGCTTCTCTGTCTTTGTCCCCTTGGGGAAAAGGGAGCTGTACATACGCTGTATATATATGAAACTTGCGGCTGCCGCCGCGCGGGCGAAAGACGCCCGAGGAGGATAACGCGGAGGATGTGATAACGCCGTCCGCGGATGCGACACGCTCGCTCAACGGAGCGGAAACCGGCCTCGAACCGGCGCGCCGCGAGCCGCGAGCTCTGAAACTTCCGTCGGGCGTGTCGTCTTGGCGCGGCGACAGAGTGTATTTATTTCCCACGCTTCGTTTCGTTATCGAGCAACTGTCGGCGCAACTATGATCGATAGTCGCCGGCCGCGCGGAGCTCTCCTTGGGGAAACGCACCCCCGGGAGTACAGCTCTATAAATAAGTCGCGGAATTTATATCTGCGTGTACCGCCCAGCTGTATAATATTTTTGTACTCTTACACATCGTCGAACGTCGCCGCGGCGAGGCGGAACGCCGAGGGGGACGGGACGGGACGGGACGGGACGGGACCGGCCGAGGGAGGAAGATTCTACGCGCGCACGGGGGGGAGAAGGTCAGGAGTTGAGCGGAGTACCCGCGCGTAGCTACGTGTTACGTCAGCTGTAATAATAATCTTCGAGATATTATCGATTTAACAGCAACTGGGCCGGCGGAGGGCCGGGGAGGGCCGGGGGGCAAACCGCTCATTCAATAAACGTGTTATTCTCGCGAGGCGAGACGAGCCGTCGCGCCTCCCGGCGCGAAATATAATCCCGCGAATTAATATTATCCGCGCTCGCGCGATAATCGCTATTGACATTTATATGTTTAATCGTCGTGGAGCTCTGCTTCGAGTTCCACGTCGTGTCCGTTGCCCGCGCAAATTAACCCCGCCCGGAATTAACTCCGCCCGTTGTTCGACGGCCGCCCGTCCTCTCAAGGACCGGTCGCATCGCCGATGAAAAACAAACGCCCGTGTGTATGCATGTGTGTGTGTGTGTGTGTGTCGCGCAACGACACACAAAATGACGATTAGCAGGCGCGGCTGGTGTCTTGCGTTAATTAGGCACCCTGCCTGGAGGCATCTCGACGAGAAGCTCAGAAGCAGCCGACGTCGTCGTCATCGTCGTCGTCGTCGTCGTCGTCGTCGTCGTCATCGAGCTGCTCGTCGCAGTGAGCAAACGTTAAATGGATAACGCGAGCTCGTGCGGTTCAGCCGCGTCGTTGAAACAACCGTCTAATCTCGCGTTTGCGCACCTTGCGTCGATCCGCCGTCGGCCGTGCCGTAATTAATTGAGCGTGTCGCTATGCGGGAATCTCCGGACGCGCGAGCCGTGCATTTCGATCTTATTAGTCGAATTGGCTGGCTCGGGGAGGCTCACGTATATAAATACGCACGTGTGTGTGTATGTGTGTGTGTGTCGACGCTGGGACGATGGAAGTCATACAGCCCGCGAAAGCCGGCCTGATAAAAGCCAGAGCCAGCCGGTCGGTTAATGAAAATCAACGTTAATTAATATCGCCGCGCTACACAGACGCCGCGTATAGTCCGATGGCCCGATAGCGGACGAGGACGAGGGAAGGACGAGGAAAGGGGGAGGGACGGGAACACTCCGATGAGAAGCGGCCGCTCGATACGCGCGTTCAATTAGCCCGGCATTAGTACGTATTACGATTGCGCGCACACCTCGCCGCTTTTCGCCTCGTCCGGCAAATAACTGCGAACGACGCGTGTATCTCGCGATTATTAATTAACCGACCGACCGACCGACCGACCGGCCGCGACGTCAAAGGGCACGAGGTGCAGGAGGGAGGAATATTAATAAATTTTTCCCAAGCTGCGTTTCCGACGAACACGCACCGAGAGACGACGACGGCGACAAGACGGAAGGGGTCGATTAGCGGACACGCTGGCCGAATTAATCGGCGCGCGTTAATATCTCCGGATATTTTCCTCGTTTTCGCCGGCGTAATTCAGCACCGCGGTGTAATTAGCGCACGAAATTAGCGGAGCACAGCTGCAACGATCGTTATATATATATATATATATATATACATATACACACACACACACACACACATATATATATATATCGCGTATGCCGGTGTGAAAAGCGACGCGAGTCGACGAGGAGGAAGTCGCTTTCGCGAAGGGAGAGGGGGGCAAGCAAGAAGCACCGGCGACCCGCGGCGAGTGTATCGCGTACTCTGCTGAAAATAGCGCGATTAATTTAACGTCCCGGGTGGCGATAATTAGTTGTCAATTATAGCTGCACCTCTGCGGCACAGTACGACGGATACAGAGAACAATCCGTCGTGTTTAAATGGGACACGCAGCGAGCATGGCGATGCGCAATGGCGACAGTGGCGAGACGCAAGACGCGTCGTGGGCGCGACGGAAGCGACGGACGTGCGACGAACGGAGCGAAACGTTCGGCAAGCACAAGCAGTAAGCAAGGCCCGATCTCGTCTTGTCTGCACCAACGAAAGATGCGTGCCGGCTCTGGCGAGAGAGAGAGAGAGAGAGAGAGAGAGAGAGAGAGAGAGAGAGAGAGAGAGAGAGAGATAGAGAGAGATAGAGAGAGAGACAGAGAGCTCGGGGCGAAAGTCCCCGGCTGGGGGATTAGCCGGCGGCCGAGCGACCGTCGGGCAATCAACGTTCTCGTTAGCGGCTTGATCGATGACCAGCCGCTTTAATTAGAAGGCCGTTTGTCCGGTTTGCGCGTACGCAAAATTTCCACCGGCTCGTCATTGGCCGCGGTTCGTTCCGCCGTTCGCTCCGCCGTTTGTTGGCTGGGACTGGGAGTTCGCACGTGGTATCGAGAAAAGGATGTTCGGCAAGGAACGGCTAACGAACGCGTTCGACCCCCTCGCCCTCCCCCCCCCCCACCGGAGGGAATCCCCCGAGCTCTCGCACGTGGAAATCGCCCAGCCGGCGATCGTCCTGTGGCGCGGCTGAAAGAAGCGGCGACAGGAGGATTCGCGGACGCGATTCCGCGGCGCGCTAGAACGCAGACAGGACGTGGACCGCGGCCGTTGGCACAGCTCATGTGAAAGAAAGTCTCGTCGGAGTTTAGGTCAGTCTTCGGGGTCGACGAGAAGGCGCACTCGGGTCACATGATGTCGGTGGAGCAGTCGGTTTTGGACGGTACCAGCAAGTGGTCGGCGAAGATCGCCATTACAGGTTTGTGGATCGCAGCTCTAGCGCTCGCCGGTACCTAAGTCTGGTCTTGCACTCCGTACCCGAATGCGACGAGCGCAGCATCATGGTTCTCGTCCTTGTATACATGATACCATTACATATGTGTACTGCGTGTGCCTTACATATCTTGATCTGTGCAGCGATACACCGTTGTCCCCATACACTCGCGCATATATATATATATATATATATATATATATATATGTATGTGCGTACATATAAACACACAAAGAACTTTATACAAATGCATATTATATACTTTACACACATACGTACGCGCGTGACCACACGATTACTTTGGGCTCTCACTATTATTATCGTTATCACCGCCATTGATTATACCCCACGAGCCCAGATCTGGCGATGGTAACTGGCTCTGGTGGCTGCCGCGCGCTGTGTTGTATTGATTGCCACGGACACATCATCAACATATTGTCTAACGATTGCCCGGCCGCTAATAGCATTGTCGAAAGGCGCCCGACCGTCGTACGATAACCGAGAATATACCGTTCACGATCCCACGGGCAGGGTCGAGCGTTACGTTTACGTTACGATACGTTGCGTTCGAGGCCGCTATAACTCGCGCCAGTATACGCGTTAATTACGCTTCGGTCTGTTTCGATAACGACGGTTCTTCTGCAACGCGTTCTTCGTGCACGGCGCGGCGGTCGGGCCACTTTCGCAAGCGGCAATTCCGAAGCCCCGATCCAAGTCACACACACCCCCCCGCCCCGCAAACTCGAAAGTCTCCCCCCCGCCGATAACAGACCATAACACCATCACCGACACAACACCTACTACTATATTATTACTGGTATGTGTGCGCGTGTACGCTATGCTGCTGTTACGTGTATGCTGCTGCGTTTTTCTCATCTACATTTGCCGCTGGATGTGACGGTGTTGCGCGCTGAACATTAGTGTGTATACATCATTGATTGGACATTTGCCGGCACATTCCCGCTTCCTGTCCTTAACGTCCTTTTTTCCCCCCTCCTCCCCCGCGCTATGGCTGTGCGACCGCCGGTCGCTGCGATTTCACGGCAATCCGGCCGGCGCGCGACCGGTTCGTTTCGACGAGCCGATCGGCGAAATCGAGTTTGCAGGCTTCCTCGCGTCGCTTCGCGCTCGACGACTCGCGCTAGTCGTCGTTCCCTCTCTTCCTCCCCCCCCCCTCATTCTCTCTCTCTCTCTCTCTCTCTCTCTCTCTCTCTCTCTCTCCGTTCAAGCGTTGGCCAGCTTCGCGTTTCATCGGACGAAATGGAATCGAGCCGAGCGATCTCGACAGAGACAACATCTCGATTAGCCGAGTACAGCCGCTCAGCCGCTGGCTGAGTTTCCGGAAGCGGCCGCTTTCGGCCGCTTCCCGAGCGGCTAATCCGGGCTCGTTAGCAAAGATCACGGCGATTCTCAGCCAGGCCGCGCGCGGCCCCGCGGCTCAAAGGGGTGAACACGTTTGGCCTCTGTTTATGCGACGACACACTGAGATGTGGCGAGGTGTCGTGCGGTCGTGCCGTTCAGGTATCACGCGATGTGCGAGGGAATCCAATCGAAAGTCCATTAGGGTCACGTGGCAACTTGTTGTGGCGGCAAGTATGTGCCGTTGCCATTGTCTAAGGTAAACTCCGCTATAGCTTTAGAGCGAGTCCCTGACCCGATGGGCCAATATCACACACCGCTGTGTCTATCGAATGCAATCTACCAACCACCTGTAATCTTCGGCATTATCGACGAGGTGAGCATGCGCGCATGCGCGCGCGCGCGCACTCATCATCGATCATCGTCGCTTCGCCGATCGAGCCGCTCGCCGGCTCGGCCTGAATCGACCTGTAGCTTGAGCTCCGAATGGAAAATAGGTCTCGCGTGTCGAAGACGCGGGTGGAAGGAAATGAATTCGTCTCGGTTTCCCGCCCCCCCCCCCCTCTCTTTCTGATTGTCGGGCAGACGTGCGGTGACGTGAACGCACGTAGACGTACGATGGTTCCCGCGTCTTCTTCGACGCGTCACGATGAAGAAGAAATATGTCTGTGTCCGTGACAGACGAGGGAAGTATATTCTCACGTCGCGTGAAATATAAATCGCGCTCGTGGATTATGGATGGTAAAGTTCAGCGGGTAGACGCGCGTATAGTAGGTCAGTACGATGTGTGTGTGCGTGTGTGCGACGCGTATGTTGCGCACAAGTTGAGCATACTTTCTTTGCAACCTTGCGAAAGTTACTTCGTCGCTGAGGAAACACCATTAAGTCGGTCTATATTTCGCGTAAACAAACGCCGCGGCACAGCCTTATCGATCGATTTCTTCTCACGGCGGGCCATTACCGCGCGGGCCGAGAACGCGCGTGCTTCACGCGCCAGAAAGCACAGCGGTGGAGGAGAGGAGAGGAGAGGCGCGTGCTCGGGGAAAAAGTTCCGGCGAAGTAAGGCCGAGGCTAAGCGGCCCGCGCGCGGCTTCTTTTCTACTTCCTTTTGTGCTCGTCGTCTCCACTGCGCGGTAACGCGCTGCTCCGGAACCATTGTGCCCGCGAATCAAAGTGGAAATGAATTTCTCTTTCTCTCTCTCTCTCTCTCTCTCTCTCTCTCTCTCTCTTCCATTGCCCGTCTCGCCGCGTCCCTCTCGCGCGCGGCTATCACGAGGCGCATTTACCAGCGAGAAGATCTGGATTCCGACGAGGCTCGGATAGGAGAAAGTATGAGACGCGTGTTTTATTTTCTATGCACTTCTTCGCTCGCTCGCTCGCTCGCTCGCTCGCTCGAATCGGCCCTTCGCGGCCAATTCCCTGCAATTTCGTACTCGCGGACGAGTATCCTTCAAATTGTGAGGTACGAGAGAAGAAGAAGAAGAAGTTTCATACCCGGAATGTTTGTATATTCTTTGAAGGTCTAGACTGTGCTCGGATAGCTCGAGAAGCCGAGAGTACGAGAGACACGTGCTTTTTTCCTAGGCGCCTCCTCCTCGCTCGTCCGACGGTCGAGTCGATCTTCATGGCCAACTCTGTGCACTTGATCACGAACAAGTGTCCTTAAAGTCGCGAGGGGTACGCGGGGAGAAGAGATTTGTACAAAGTTTTCAAGTAGTTTGATGGCATCACTGTATTTAGATTCTTCGCAAGCGCTACATATTTCGATTGTGCGCCTTCGTGATTACCTGACGAACCCTTGGAAATTCCCGCAAAGACGAAGATTCGAGAGAACTTGACATTCGAATTCGATTGTGCGCGACGAAATGATTCCGCGAGATTGCGTCTGTGAGATACGAGTCACAAGCGCCACGCCACGAGTAGTTACAGGAGAGACGGGACAGGTCTCGACAGGCGCCGTCTGACCGTGGCGTGTCTGCGACTACTTACAGCACGGCGAGTACACAACTCGTATCTCACAAATGCGATCTCGGGAGATAATTTTATTGTAGGACAGCCAGAAATAAAGGAACGTGTCTTTTTTTTTTATTACAAGCTCGTTTACACGCGCGTGGCAATGGCTGAAGCGACCCCTCCGGGTCGGTTCCATCCGTTTGATTGCGAGAACGAGAATTACCTCGAAGCGACATGCTCGAAGCTCGTCGAATGAAGAACACTTCGAGCTCGGCCTCTGTTTGAGTCTCCCCGACGAGCGGTTCGACGATAAGTCGATAACATTGGCCGGTGGCCGATGGCCGAGAGGGCTTCGATCCGCCGGCGTTCCTTTACCTTCGATACACGAAGACGCCCGTCAGGGGGAAATCGAATTGCCACGGAGTGCGCGAAATTATTCAGAAAAATCGACTGCGCGCAAAAATTACATTTTAATTTATAATCTCTCGCGTCGGGACTTGGCAAGCGCAAGCGAAGAGGGAGTTTCGCTCGCGGGCGGAAAGTAGCCGCGATTATTCTTCGATGGAGAGGAGACGAGAGAATTGAGTTTCCCTGAGTTAATGGACAGACGGGGGCTTAAGCGCTCGCGACAAGTTCCAACACTTCCGGCTGCGCGGGAGCTGACGAGGGACGAGAGTCGCGATCGTCGGTGCACAGACACGATCAAGGCGCGCGTTGACCTTTCCGCCATATTCTCGTCGTCTCGTCGCTCGTCTCAGACTCACAGATTGTCGCCGCGACGAGACGTCCACGTAAGTCCCGTAATTGGCGATGGCCCATGTAAGTCGAGTGCAACAAGTTTTCTCACTCCAGCTCGCCGAGATCGGTCGATCCGCGACCGCGCAAAACGATGTTAATTCCACGCTCGCGGGCTAAGTTAACAGGTGGCAAGAGCGACGCGCGCTCGCCGCTACAAACTCATCGCAAGCATTTTCGCAAGAGCGACGCCTCTTCGCCGATCGATCGGTCCGCCGGAGCTCGCGCAAGTTGCGACTCCGCGATGAGAGAGAGAGAGAGAGAGAGAGAGAGAGAGTCCCGATGGCATTTCGTTGTACAGAGCGCACTCGATCGCTCGCAACTCTCGAGAGTCGCTCTCTCCTCGACTTCCGCCCGACACGATCCATTTCGTCGGACCTGCAGCCTCGTCGATATTTCTCCCATGTAAATAGAATCCACGTTGTCTCGATCGATCTCCGCGAGGACCACGGGAACCGTCTCGCTCTCGCCGAACAACGCCTATCCCGTTTGTGCTCGAGCTTTCGTTTGTCGAGCTCGCGCGAAATCCACGAGAAGAGCGCGGGTCCGCGGACGAGACAGCTTCCAGCGTATATACGGTTGATCCAGCGCGGATTGAGGGCGGGTTTCAAACACTCGTCTCGCTTTGCTTTCACACGGCGCCGAGATACACACCGGCGAAATCCCTCCAAAAGAGAAGAGAGAGAGAGAGAGAGAGAGAGAGAGAAAGGGAGAGAGAGAGAGACGAGAGGGAGGAAAAAAGCGAAAAGCGACGATACCCTTGATCCTGGCTGCGCGAATGTACGTCCACCCCCGCTATAGTTAATATTGGGCTGAAAATAAGCGCCGTTGCTGGATGGCGTTGGCTGATTATCGACGATCTCCCGCCTCGCTACGATCCTACGTCCTTCGGTGGCCTCCGTAAGACACCACCCGAGTCGCCTCGAGGATATCCATGCCGCCTCGAGGGAGGAGAGATCCCCCTCGCGTCAGGCTCAGCGAGAGTGCGCGAACGGCGTAATGCGACGACGACGATGACGACGACGACGACGACGACGACGACGACGACGACGGCGACGACATGTGGAGGCAGGGTAGTCGAGAGAGGTTGTCGAAGGACGAACCGATGACGAGGGCATTGTCTTCTTTTCAGCACGACGTTTTCAGTCGACCCGGATACGCACATAGACAGCCTCGAGCAGGCCGAACAGATCGTCCTCGAGGGTACCAGCAAGTGGTCCTGCAAGATCGCCATCACAGGTGACACGATACTGATAAAGCTTAGTGCGTTTCACGATTCACACGATTCACTCACGTTTTCGCCCACAACGAGAACGTTGCCGCCCACACGATTCTCTATCGCGTAACACACGGCGCTTGAGAGTAGCACACACACACACACACACACACACACCCATACACGTACTCACACGTACACGAAAACTCGATCCGATCTCGATCTCGAGGAGATTGGAAAGCTTCGCGACGATCGTTCGAGGCGGCCTCCGCGGAGAGGAGGACACACTAGGAAAAAAGATTTAGTATCTCTAACAAAACTGTTTAGCTGAGGCATTTTTTAATAGCAACCAAATATCTTGTTTTGTACAACAAAATATAATTAATTGTCTCAACCAAATATATTTTTCTGCTTTGTTCTCTGGACCAAATGATTTTGTTTTTAGACTTCATACATAAAAATTAAGCATTTCAGTTATTTTATCCATAAAAATTACACAATAACGAAATGTTATTTTACATAAGCTAAAATAATGCTCAGTGGATACTATTTTGTCCTTCCGTGTTTACTAAAATTTAGATTTTATATATTAAGAAAAAATTACACTATTTTCAACAAAATTCGTATAGTTGAAGCTTTTTGGTTGCTGCAACAAAAATATTACGTTATCCGAACAAGCCGTAATCAAACAAGATATTTGTTCGCAGGAGCTAAACAGTTTTGTCGGGCATATTTTAACCAAATTATTTTGTTGTTACAACAAAATTTTGGTTCACGCAACAATACATTTTTCCTAGGATATTTTTGCACGGATAGGAAACAGGGAGAGGCAGACAAGCAAAGGAGACGCGTCTCCCAGGCGTCTCTCCGAGTCTCAGGGAGACTCGCAAACCAGAAGCGAGCGCGTTCGGAGGGCACATTTCCTAATCACCGAGGCATGTCGCGCCTCGCTCCCCGTCGCTCGCTCGCGCGCGAGCGACGGATACGTCGCGGATACACGTCGAGAGTTCGACTTCCGTCGGGAGAGCAGGAACTCGCGTCCGTATTCGCCCGGCGATCCGAGCCGCGAGACGGGACGCGCCCCGTTACTTTGCATTCCGTGTGCGCGCATCTCGATAAGCACGGTCCGCCGCATCCCTCTCGATTCTTCATCGCAGGAAGGTCTCTCTGCACGGCACGGAACACAAAACGAGAAGGTGGCGAGAGGCAACACGGGAAATACGCGATATACGAGGAGAACATTGTCGTACGACAATGTTTCGAGAAGGCGGGGGTGGCTTCGATGCACTTCGTCCGATACGAAGTCAAACTTTGACGATCGATCAAGCCTTGGCGCGTGTAACCGTCCGCTGCATCCCGTCTTGCCATCTCGCCAGCCCTCTCCTCCCCTTTATCTTCTCTCTCTCTCTGCTTCATCAAATCCGGAGACGCGTTAAGTTCGATAGTCCTGCCGCGCAACGAGGACCACAGCAATTCGCGGCTCGCGAGGCCGAAGTTCCGCTTACTCCGCTCCGTCGGCGAAGACACAATTGTGTCGTGAATTCGCGCACGTGTGTGTATGTGTGTGTGTGTGTGTACAACCCGAGCGGAGCCGATCGAGCTACCTGGCTCAGCCGGTGGCGGAGCTCCGCGCGAGCACGTAACGAGCGGCAGTCCGCGAATTGTGCCATTTACGTTGCGGAGTAGTTAACTAAAACCCGCCGCGCGCGATCAGCGTGTTTACAGCGGCGTCCTTCATCTCGTCCCGCCGCGCCGCGCCGACCGGGGCCGGGGATTTTTATCGGGCCGTCGGCCGCGCTGTAAACGCGCCGCCAATAAAAGCGACAAGCCCGCGGCGCGGCCGCGGCGGTAACGTCGCGCCGCATTAAGGTCATCACACACAAATGAACGTAAGCAGTAAAGCTTAAAGCTAGCACGTAAGCAGTAAAGCTAGCAGTAAAGAAACTGACAATCAATCACAATCAATTATTCTCGTAAGTTTTAAAATGGTATGTTTTAAAAGTCAATTGTGATTGGTCGATTTATTACTTACTGCTTACGTCTTACTGCTTGAGTTCGCTTGTGTGTGTGTGTGTGTGTGTGATGGCTTTTAGCGGGCATAGCATGTGTCATAGAAAATTACAGCCCGCCGCGGCCGTTTGAAATTGCAATCGCAGTGCGTCGCACCGCTCGCGAACTCGACGGGCGGCGACGGGGCGGCGCGGCAGGCTGTACATACGTATGTACGTATGCGGTATGTACGTGTGTATGTGCGCGCTGCTCCTCGAGGAGAGATCGATAGTTCAACGTACAGACCGCTGTAAATGCTGAGGCGCCGCGCTCAGCCTCCGCGGTCCATTCACGCTCGCGCGAACGGCGAGCCGCGTTTTTTGCCCGCTCGCGCGGATGCGGATCGCGCGAGGCGGATGAGGAACGCGATCGAGGTCGGATTTGGAAATCCGGCGAACAATCGGCGACACTGCGTTCTCCGGAAGGAACAGCTCGTTTGATTCAACGATCCCCGGCGACGTGCGAGCTTCGCGCGTCTTCCGTCCGCGTCTCCTTCGTCTCCGGCTCGAGAATTCGTTCGCTGCGAAATGCGCTCTCAGCTCCGTTTATCGCCGCGCGTTATAATCCAAGCGGAAGCTCCCCCCGCTTCGGTAGCCCGAGATCGAAATCCCGCTGGGATTCTCTCTCGTTCGCGGAGTTTCAAGCGCGCGCGGAAGCAAAGGAGCGGGGCCGACATAAAAACAGACTGGCGTATACGAGCGGTGGGCACGTGACGTCGCGCGACGAGAGTGCCGAAAGCCCGCGCGAGGTAAAATAAGAGAGCTTCGTCGTCAAAGGAAGAGAGAGGGAGCGGGAGGGAAGGAGAGATGCGAAACCTCCGATGAGATTCGATTTTCTCACGTCGTTTCCGCAACCGCCGCCGATGAAATCCGCGAATGGAGGCGAGACTGTTCGTCACCCTCCTCCTCCTCCTCCTCCTCCTCCTCCTCCTCCTCCTCCTCCTCTCGGAGACGGAGCGTGCTGCTGCATTCCCGTCGCGGGGATTCGCGCGCATTCAGCCGGCTCGCGGAAATAGACTTGTTCGCGAGGAAATCCAACTCGCACACGTTGTGTTTCAACGTCGTCGAAAGGGGGGGAGGAGTGCTGCTCGACCGCCCTGGAAACCTGACAGGTTTCGCAGGTCGTCGCGACCTGTTAGATTCGTCAACGCCATACGAGTCGTTCATCGGCGATGATAATCGCGACGACCGCGCGTGTTCGCACCTTTCCGAATCGCGAATCCTGAATAGCGGCGAAGAGCGAGAAATAGCGCGGACGGAGCGGAAGGAACGGAGAGCTCTCTCACGGAGGAGGAGCCGCGGGAAATTGGTCGTGCGAACTTCATCTCGCGGATAACGCGAGATAATAAAGGCAGTCGAACGCACATCGGCAGAGAGAGACGCTTCATTACGAACGATCAGTGGGGAAACGGCGGAGATAAGGACGGCGCGATATTCCGCGTACGCGCGCGCGGAGCGTATTACGTATTTTACGAGCGCGAAAAAGTCGATAAGCAGTGAGCACTGCGACCGCGACTGCAAGCCGCGCGCGCGGCGAAATTTTTTCGCCTCTCAAAAGCCGGCGCTCCCGCGTAGCCCGTCGCTAACAGCGGAAGTAGCGCGCAAAAAGAGAAAAGGGGTCGAAGGTATGAAAAAGAGAGGTTACGGTTGTCCCGGCGAAACGGAGATAAGTAAATAGGACGCGGGCTGCGTCCTATGAAGAACAAAAAGGAAGAAGGGAAACGGGAAAAGGGTGGAAAGAGCCGGGAAGAAAATCGGCGCAATGGTCCGCTTTGAACAGTCACCCCTCTCCCTCTCCCTCTCTCTCTCTCTCTCTCTCTCTCTCTCTTTCTTTTTAATAAAAAGATTATCCATTTATTAAAAATGCAGACGCAGTGAGTGCTTTAAATTGGGACTCGACGTATCTCTATGGCGATCTCTTAGACGATGTTGCTACGGACCGGCCGTAGTTCCTGGATATCTCGTGGAACTTCCCCGTCGGATACCGAAAGCCGTCGCGCTGGCTCGCATAATCCCAAATGTAAATGTTCGGAATTTAATTCTCACTGAGCAAGAGTCCCATTTATTTTGACGCTCATCGTTTAAATCGTTACATCGTTTCACAGTCGTCACACAGTCGCCGGTTTCGTTTCTTTTCCTCTAGAAAAATGTGTGGTTTTAGTTATCCGTATAATTTTACCTCTCTTGCCGCTCAGAGCTCTTGGAGGATTAACTCTCGAATGATAAACGGACTTATCTGTCTATCTATCTCTCCCTCTCTACTTCCGACCTTTTTATTTCATCCGTCCCAATTTCCCTCCCCTGCGCGTCGCACACAGAGCCGGGCTTTGGATAATTGGCGAAGAGGCGGAAGTGGAAGCGAAGGAAAAGCGAGACAATTTCTCGGTTTCAAGCTCTAACGATGAGAGAGATAACTCGGCGCCGCGAGAGATCGCCGCGGTGCGTCGTCTTAGCCGCTCTATTCAGCCGGTCGATCAGTCGACCGTTGCGCCGGCCTTTGTGCGACTCGCCGTTTCGATAAAGAACGATATCGACGGGGATGAAAGGAACGGCCGTGTATCGACCCGCGACGAAGCGTCTCGCGTATTACAATACACACGTGTTGCCCGCGGCTCTTTTCCGCAACGACAAGGGGTCGTGCCGACGCGGTCCGGGCTGTTAAAGCGAGCGAATGTCGAAGTTCAAACACGAGTAGCACACACGGAACGCTCTTGCTCGCTCGGGTCGTTCAATCTCGCGCGCGCTCGTCAAATCCTATTTTTAATTTCTCCGCGTTTTCCACGTGCGACTTGCGCTAACGAGGGGGGGGGGGGGGAGTCCGATCGCGCGTTGCAACGGCCCGGAGCGACGTTAAGGGTTGCGGAGATCGAAGGAAATGAGGGTGGCGAATGAAGGCGTTCGGGAAGAGGGTTGTCCGACCAGAGAGGGAGAAAGAGAGAGAGAGAGAGAGAGAGAGAGAGGCGGGACGGTAACAGTCGGCGCCGCTTCCTCTTCCGCCCCAGTAATCAAATCTCTTGACTCGCCTGCGGATTAAAATAGCTGCGATCCGATGATTCGAGCCGAGCGGATCGCGCCCGGACCCGAGGAGATCGCCCCGGATGGATGGATGGACGGAGGGAGGGAGGGAGGGAGGGAGGGGGTCATACGTTATTCGTAGTCCCGTTGGAGGAAGTATCCCTTTGACGACCGGAATGCCCCCTTTGAGTGCACGGAAGGCGATGAAAAGAGCGCGTAATCGGTAGCCGCTATCTCTCCATCGCCGCAGTGTGATTAGTGAAAAATAAATGTGCCCGCGCGTGACTGCGAACCTCCGCTCAAATTAAGCTCTCCGTATGTGCTCGTGTGCGTGTCAGAGCGTGCGAGCGCGGAATCGATACGCGGAGCCGATAGCGATCAACCTCGTAACGCACACGCAAACGGGAAATTATACGCTCGATACCGGTGATAATTGCGATACACGTCAGACGCATCGCGGTCACTCGCGGCGCGTGCAACGTAACCCGGACGGCGTATCCTCTCGTCGCGTTTTATTTCTTGCTCCAGTTTCGCCCTCTCTTTTCCTCTCCTGTTTTCTTTGCTTCAACGCAACGTAACGCGCGACGTGTTTATGAGGCGTGCACGTGCTACGCTTGTGATATTGCGCGACGTCTCGGCTGCCGCCGTTTGAGAATTAAATTCGCGAGAGGTGACGAGTTTTATAATAATAATAATAATAATAATGTTGATGATGATAACAATGGGTCACATAGAACGCGCAACGACATGAAACATACGCGGCGCGTGCATGCATTCGTAACTACTCGCACTCATTCACGCTCTCTCTCTCTCTCTCTCTCTTTCTCTCTTTCTCTCCCTCCCACCCCTTTCTCGTATAAATTATGTCATTTAATGGCGGAGGGAATTTCAGCGAAGCGCTGTCGATAAATCCGCTTATACCTCACAATGGATTTATTATATACGCGAATTGACGCGTTTCCCTCGCGCGCGCGCGCGTGGCGTATCTTAAATGCATCGCGCGGCCGATAGCGCGTAATTTTCGCTCGCCATATCTCCGCGTCGCTAATTGTGAAATTAATGAAGTGCAGCGCGCCGCGATTTACGTCAAACCGGTGGAGTGCGATTACACACGATTATATCGCACACACGCACATACATATAACGCGTGTCTCAACGCGTCTCGTCCGCGAATTACAACACAACATACCGAGAGACACACACACACACACACACCCATACAGACACACTCACACGGATAAGCGCCTCTGCGACTCTCGACATCTCACCAAGTGGATTGTGGCGATGACTTGATGATTAATGAGATTAGGTATGAAATCGACATTCGTCGACGGCAGGAAGCACCGGCGATCGTCCCACTGCAATCGGCGGTGCGAGTCAAAAGAGTTAGTAGCATGGGCATGTGTGTCTGTCCGTCAATCCCAATCGCAGCACGTTAACTCTCTATATATATCTCTATATAATATTATATACATATATATTATACATAAGACCATTTTATATAAATCCACATATCCATTTACTCCGAATACTCTCTCCCTCTTTATATTTCTACGTTCACATGTCTATATGTATGCGTCCATGTGTGTGTATTTTTCATACTTACAACACACACACACACACACACACACACACACAATATATGCGTGTTGTCAGGGCGCGGGAGCTCGCGAGGCTTCACGGTGAGCTTT
Source organism: Harpegnathos saltator (assembly GCF_003227715.2). Taxonomy (NCBI): domain Eukaryota; kingdom Metazoa; phylum Arthropoda; class Insecta; order Hymenoptera; family Formicidae; genus Harpegnathos; species Harpegnathos saltator. The sequence continues at coordinate 343,957 of NW_020230637.1, forward strand.
CGTAGCAGAAGCGGGTCGAAGAGGGGATCGTCGAGATCGTCGCCGAGACGTCAATTGGCGGGCCAAACGCGTCGGCCGTCAATTGCTTTGATGACTACGCCGTATGGCCGAGTGGGGATTTCGTTTGTCGCTTATCGCGCGCGCGCGAATACATGGAGAAACAAAGGTTCGGGAACGATCTCCGAAAGGACGTTGTCACCGTGAAGCCGGAATCGCGAATCGCAATCTCGCGCGCTCCGCGCATCGTCACGGTATTATACATATACGCGACTCACACACGGAAAAAAGCATTCTGTCGGTGTAACCGGCAATTTTCCGCCGCCCGGGGATCAAAGGAAAATCCCGCCGGTCGCAGGGCGGGGGAAGGAACCTCCGCAGGAGGTCTCTCTCCGCTCAGCCAATCGCTCACTTGTTGTTGTCTCGGTCGAGTTTGAACGCAACTGAATATATACTCAGACGAGTGTGATGTATTTTATGCTCTCGCCGAATGGAGAAATGGAGAATTTGTTTCCGGCCAATTTCAGTTTGCTCCTCTCTCGCTAAGGAAGTTAACTGGGATGTTTACGAAACGTCGGGAGTAAATCCATGATGGAAACCGTACCGAGTGGCGTTGCGACCGATGTTTACGAGCATTCGGTAACAGGGGGGGGGGGGAGATTTCGTCTGGTCTCTCCGTGCTCGGTTACACTGACGGAGATGGATTTTTTCCCGTGCACGCCGAGCTTCTGCACGCTTTCCTCAGGTGGCTGTCACCAGGTGGATATACGCCGTGTAAATGCGTATCGTGTATGTGTGTGTGTGTGTGTGTGTGTCCGGCCGATGGATGTTGAGCCTCTGCATGCATCCGCGCGTGAAAGACGCGCATAACTCTCACTCTCGCAACTCCAAACGCCACGACGTTCGTGATTCGTGTGTGACCCGCGAAGAGTCGCGCGCGAACAACACAACACCCGCCGCCGCATCCTCGCCGCATCGCGAGAAACAATCCGTTAGCAACAACTCGTTCGACTCGGCCGATTGTCAGCGACGTGGATAGTTTCCGATGGTTCTGTGATCTCTGAGAAAAAAACAGTTGTCTAGAAAGGACTATATATTCACATTTATTTAGTGTCCCTTTCGTCTTTTTTTATCAATTTTAGTTTTTAACTCATTAGATTCTGAGAGTAACGGAATATACTGGAAAATGAAGCGCAAAATCTTCTGATTAAGAATTTTAATTGAGAAACTTGCCGTTTATTCTGTCTGTTTAGAAATGTCAGCGTATCAGACATCGCTCTGGCTTTGACAATTCGTCGTCGCTCCAAAGTAGATTTATGCGTTCCACTTCAAGCGAAGGAGATAACTTTATTAATCGCCGATCGGATGATTTGAGATATTTCGCCGCAAATTGTCGCGATCGCTTGAATAATGAAAGTGTGCGGGGAGGAGGAAGACTGTTGAAAACTATCGACAGTTTGAAATGAATTATCGATTGTTACCGGCGGTGTACATCATCGATAGCTCTCCGTCTTTAGCATTCATCCCGCGAGAGGCTCCTCCCGCCAGAAACGAAATAAAGTAGACTGTCTTGATTGCGCGGCGAGGGAGTTTTGCGGACCGGACGCGAACCGCGCTATTTAATATAAGAGGAGGGAAAAAAAAAAGAAAGTACACACGTACAACGGAGAGAAGCCGAGAACGTCGACTTCTCAATCTCCCGAATACTTGCTGTTGGCAAAAGCCCCGCGGGGAACTCGCCGAGTTTCCGAGTTGGCTGTTTTTTAATTAAATTGCCGCATAAAGCGGCCTCTCATATTTATTCATTCGACCAACACGCGCACGTGCAAATAGGTGAATATGAAACGCCCCGGTGAAAAGTTCCTTCTAGATAGCCGGCTGACCGCGACGGTCCATAAACCATCCGTCGTCGTCGTCGGACGAATCATCGTATCGTCGGTGTGACGAGACTGTGGCGGACTACGCGTTGCGATCGACACGCATGGCGTTTCGCGCGTCGTATCGCCGCGCGCGGGGCGAATCTACATTTCTATCGGTCCGCTTTTCAAAGCTCCCCGCGACTGTATCAGATCGCGCGCGAGCGATCAATTACATCATCGCGACTTTTATCCCGCCAGCTGCGGCGAAGCACCGTCGTCGGCACTCTTTCCGTCCTCGATACGCGCGACGCTGATCGTCGCAGAACCCGCGGTCGTAAGCGGGCGGATTAACGGCGAATGCGTATAAAATACGCAAACGTCATCGAATCGGAATCCCGGACGGGGCAGTAAAATTTTATCGCTTCTCTCGCGGTGAGACACGCTCTCTCGCTGCACGTGTCGCTGCGGTCGATCGTCCCCGTCACTCGAGTCCAAGTGAATCGTCGCAAGAGATGGATAGGGGGGGGGTGGGGGGGGTGATACGGCGGACCCGCGGAATAGTTCGTAATCCCCGGCTCGTTTATCGGTCCGTTGCTTCTTTTGAGCAACGGGAGCGAGTTCCGCCATTCTCTCGGAAGCTTCTCTCAGTGGCTGCGAATCGCGAATTTGAGATGTCTCTCTCTCTCTCTCTCTCTCTCTCTGTCGCTCTTTTTCGTCGCGTTTACTTTACGTGTCTCCGTCGGGCCTTTGACGCTTTTTCGCCGCGGGTCCGCTCGCTGCGATGGCAACGACTCGCGAAAGACGAGACGCGGGAATTATTCGGCGAACGCGCACACGTTCGTCGTTGGTCGCGTTGGCACGTCCGCCAATGGAAATGAATGAAAATTTACGGCGCCGCACAGTGGGGCCGGATAACATTCTTTGATTGAAAATTCTCTAGGGACCTGAATCTATCCAACCGATCGTCGATACACCGATGGATGAGGTTTGATCCTGAATACATTCCGAAGAGATCTGTCTTGCCAAGATTGAGAGAAAAGTTCTTTTCTCGAATTACTAGCCCGAAAAGAGGAAGAATTATCGTTAAACACGAGAAACACTTGTGAAATATTCATTATTCGACACTTACTTCTATCTAATAGCGTATTCAGCGGATTGAAACTATGAAACCAATCAACCGACACCTCGAGATTTATCGATCTCGAAGCGGAAACCAATTAACCAAAAACTCATGTGCCCAAAATACAAAAACATCAAATATAGACCTTGTTAATACCGCAAAACCCAGGGATTTTGAGCCCATCAATCTAGGAATCTACCAATCCGAGAACTTTTTAGCTCGTGGCATGCACGAAGCCGTATATATTGTTGCGCGTGTCCGTCTCGCGCGTACCGAGTTCACGAAATGAACCAATACAGGAAAGGAAGAACTCTGCTTTACTCGCGATACGTACGGACTCTCGAAAATCCTCTCGTCTTAACAATATCAAGAAGAAACGTTTAAGTCACGTCTGCTCCCGGCGACGACTCTCGTGACAGGCTCTCTGCCGCTGTTGTTTCTCAACAAATTCCCAAGTCGTCCAGACAAACATCCTTCAACATGCCTAAGGCTCGCGGACAACGGACGCTGCCGTGCTCCTCGTGGCTCGTACACAATAATATTAAGAGCCCGAAATAGTCCTGGAACCCAATTTAGCCGTAGCTCGAGAACCTAACGACACTCGACTCGCTGAATATTCAGCTGTAAACCATTAAGTTCGAGCCTCGAAACTTCTCAGACAGAAATCCTAAACCCATGGAACCCTGAAGCGATAATTTTAAATCAAAATTTCGGCTGGACAGATCTCTTTGGAATTCATTCAAGATCAACCTCCGATCCACCGGTGTCGATGATCGCTTGGAAATTCAGGTCTCTAGAGAATTTTCAACCCTGAGAAAATGTCATCTGGTGCCCCGCCCCCCCTCCCCCTCTCCATTGCACCGGCGTGTTTCCGCGGCACGGCGGTGTGCCGCGCGAGCAGATGTTCCGCCGCGCCGGACGCTCGATTTTGTCAGCCTCATTATAGCGGCGAAGCCGCTCAACCATCGCGTTCTTGGACGGCAGCCAGCTGGCGAGACTCGGCGAAGTTAACGTTTACGATTTCGACGGTATTGTCTCTCTCTCGTGGCAGTCGCGCTGGATGGATATCGCGAGGCGTCGGGAATTCACGGTTTCGCGGGACGGGAAGTCGCGGGACTCCCTCGAGTATGTACGCTCCGTCGTGCGTTCCGGCCGACAGGCAGTCGTCGGGTCTTGACGAGCACTCCCGGTGGTCTAATATTGTTCTTCCACCGTGCTTAGTGATCAGCGCCCAAGGATTGATCGCCAAAGATAAGAGCGGCACGTCCGATCCCTACGTGACGGTTCAAGTCGGTAAAGTAAAGAAGCGCACGAGGACCATGCCGCGGGAGCTGAATCCGGTGTGGCACGAGAAGTTCTACTTGTAAGTAATGCCGACTATTCGGTGAGTGACTTATCCGCGATGCCCGCGGAATGCGTAATTTCACGTCGTCACTTCGATCCCGTTAGCGAATTGCCCGCCGCTCGCTCGCACGCGAGCGACGACGTGTCGCCGATTTCACGATGATGATCCTTTGCGGACGAATGCCGCCGCCGAACGTCGCTGCGGCGCGGCGAGCAACTGAAGCGTCGTCTACAATGGCAGTAAGCAGTAAGAAGTAAGCGTAAGCGGTAAGAAATAAAGCGATCACAGTCGATTGTGACAAAAATAATCAACTGTGGTTGGTCCGTTTCTTACTGCTCACTTCTTACTTCTCACTGCTCACTGCCATTGTAGACGACGCTTGAGAGACACCAATGAGAAGATCAATGTATAATCTGCTGTCGGAAAACATGCTCGACTTGCCGGAATCAGAATCGAGAGAGTTCTCTCGTCCGCAAAGGGTCTTGCCGCTTACAAGTAAACCTCGGGGAACGTCAGACGCCGATTTGTTTCCAATTCTTTATAGTTATTTTTAATGTCAAAATATAAAGAAATCTGTTATCATTTTTAGCTTGAATAAATTTTTCTCAATTTTTTCGAAATTTCTCAAGTCTTGTGTTCATTCTTTTTCTGCTCATTTCTTGTTCATTTTTTTACGTTAGACTTTGAGCGTTGAAATGTTTGCTTGTTTGCTGAGTGAACCGAAAGATTACCCAACGTCGAATGCGTAGCGTAAAACTGAACACTTTTTCAACAATGAGCGAGTCAGCCATATTAGATCCGCCATTTTGAATTTTACAAAATGGTTCTGATTCGTAATCGGCGACATGTGTGTGCAAGTTTCAACAAATCAGATATATATATTTTTTTAAGAAATATCGTTTTAAATATGTATAAAATAGCGTGCTTGTGCAAAACTTGAAAAATTTCGAAAAAATTGAGAAAATTAATTTAAGCTAAAAATGATAACAGATTTCTTCATGTTTTGACATACAAAATAACTATAAAACATTGGAAACAAATCGGCGTCTGACGTTCCCCGAGGTTTACTTGTTAGCAGCGACCGCGTGAGGCTGGAGGAGAGAGCTCCGCCGTTGGCGAAGAAGCTATACAGCTGTCGAGGTTGTGTCCTCGAAGTTTCCTCAAGTGACGTCCCGGTGAAGACGAAGATTTCGCTGAAGACGATAGTAAAAATACAGCCACCCTCTCGGAATCGCGAGGGCGAACGTTCCGTTCGCGCGTCGCAGAGTGGGGGGTCTTAATTTGCACCAATGAATGTTTCAGTCGGCTAAAGCGATTTTGTTTCGGTGAGACGGCGGGAAGCACGTCGGTTTCGCTCTTCCATTTCAGACGGAAATATTCGTATTGATTCACAAAGAGGCTCCGAGGGGGTGAGAATCGGGTAAAAAGGATCGGAGATATTTAATTCAGCGGGAGGGAAATCGCTGAATCGTATTAACGAATAGCCGAACTCGGTTGTCGCTTCGGTTTCTAATTGGATTTTCACTCGAGGAAATTTTGAGACTAATTAACGCGTATCTCTCTCTCTCTCTCTCCCTCCCTCTCTCTCTCTCTCTCTCTTTCTCTTCTCCTCTTTCCGGTGAAAGTGACGTTCTAGTTTCAAAGGCAACACGCGGTGACGGGTGACCGAAGTCAAGCGGGTTTCTCTCTTCGCAGCGAATGTCACAACTCATCCGACCGGATCAAGGTGCGGGTGTGGGACGAGGACAACGACCTGAAGTCGAAGCTGCGGCAGAAGCTGACGAGGGAGAGCGACGACTTCCTCGGGCAGACCATCATCGAGGTGCGGACTCTGAGCGGCGAGATGGATGTCTGGTACAACCTGGAGAAGCGGACGGACAAGAGCGCGGTGTCGGGCGCCATTCGGCTGCACATCAGCGTCGAGATCAAGGGCGAGGAGAAGGTGGCGCCTTACCACGTGCAATACACCTGCCTGCACGAGAACCTCTTCCACAGCCTGTGCGAGGAAAACGGCGGCATGGTGACCTTGCCGCAGGCGAAGGGCGACGACGCCTGGAAGGTCTACTTTGATCCACCCGGCGAGGAGCTCGTCGACGAGTTCGCGATGCGCTACGGCATCGAGAGCATCTACCAGGCGATGACGTGAGTGCACAGGGCAATCGCGTTCACCCTCCACCTCGTGGAAGCTCGCTTTCCTCGTCTCAGCCGGCGAGTAAGACAATTCTCCCGCCGTCGCCGTCGCCGTCGTGGCGGCGCGTGTTGAGACACGACGTGAAAAATCAGCGAGATCGTAATTCGAGTCCCCGAATCGGGGACTCGTTTGCCCGATATAAAAGAGCGAGACATCAAAGGGACGAGAAGAGATGAAGAGGGCGCGATGACCCGCTCGATATCATCGCTCGTCTCTCTCTTTCTCTCTCTCTCTCCTTAACACACGAGGCACCCCCTGTAATCACGACCCTCTACGCTGATTCGCTGTCATGTCTTCTCCGCAGGCACTTCCACTGCCTCTCAACCAAGTACCTGTGCCCAGGCGTTCCGGCCGTGATGTCGACCCTCCTGGCAAACATAAACGCGTACTACGCCCACACGACCGCGAGTCCGGCCGTGTCGGCCAGTGATAGATTCGCCGCCAGTAACTTCGGGGTGAGTGCCGGATGCCGGAGAGCTCGCGTCGCCCGCGCCGGCGGGTTGCAGAGAGCGAGTGAGGGATGAACCGGCGAGAGGAAAGCGGCGAGAAATACTCGCGCAATTTCCTGCCGACCGGCGCGCTATCCGTTATACGCGCGACTGTCCGCGCGTACTCTCTTTTTCTCTCTCTCTCTCTCTCTCTCTCTCTCTCTCTCTCGCCATATCCCGCAGATGAACACGCGCGCGCGAGCGTGTTGACTCGCCCCCCCCCCCCCGCCTCCTTCCGCCGCCGCGGCTATCAATTACGTCGCCGTGGCGCTCGCGAATAATAACGAATCAGCTGACGCGAATCTTCAAATAATCACTCGGCCAACTTTCGTGGGAACGGGAGGGGGGGGGAGGGGGGGATTAAACGGCGCGCGTTCCGGGCGAAGTCCGAATCGCGGGACTGGATAGGGGAATTTGTCCCGGAGAATAATGGCGCGAAACGACTGTTCGCAAACGAACAGCGACTTGGAGCCGAGACTCCCGGCGAGGAGTGCATTCTTTTCTCTCGCGTTAAGACGAAGAAATCTCCCCGCATTGCGAGTCCCCGCGAATTCGGGTCAAGAAGTCAAGTTCGCGCGTCGTGTGTGTTTATGGGCGCGCGTGTGCGCGTGTGAGTTTACCGCTGACCGCTTGGCCCGCAAACTTTCCGCCGAAGGAAGGCGGGGGTGGGTGGGGAGGAGGGGGGGCCGCTTGAACGCACGCTAGTTAATTAAGATTTTAATTAAGATTTTCTTCGACCGCGTTTTTCTCTCCCCGAGCCGTCGAGAGTCTGGATTCCAGCTGATTGGCAGCCGGCCGCGCGACTGCAATTTTCCCGCCGTCTCTCCGGGCGTATGGAAATTTTGTCAGCACGTTCCGCTGCGCCCTCGCGGCTCTCTTCTGTCACTTCGGGGACATGATAATACGCGGGTCGAAATCTCGCGGGACACTTAGATCCGCGGCTCTCTTAATCCCCCGGAGGCGGACGGCTGTGCGGCAAGGAGCGCGTGTGTCTTTCGTATCTCTGAATTATGCATGACACCGCCCGCGAGAATCGTCGCGACCAGTTCGATCATCCCGCTCGTCCGAGAGGACGAAACGCGGGCGGCTGCCGCTGTATCGGTTGAGAAGTTGCAACGTCGGGAAGCGACGTCGGCGAATTTCATGTCGACGTGAGGAAGGATATATATACTCGTATATCGTTGGTCTCGCGGGCGCTGAGACGCTGAAACTAAAGTGAAAACTCTCCGCTCCCGTTGTAGAAAGAAAAGTTCGTGAAACTGCTGGATCAGCTGCACAACTCCCTGAGGATCGACCTGTCGATGTACAGAAACAACTTCCCGGCCTCGAGCCAAGAGAAGCTGATGGACCTGAAGAGCACGGTGGACCTGCTGACGAGCATCACGTTCTTCCGCATGAAGGTGCAGGAGCTGTCGAGCCCGCCGCGCGCCAGCACCGTCGTGAAGGACTGCGTGAAAGCGTGCCTACGCTCGACGTATCAGTTCCTCTTCGAGAACTGCTACGACCTGTACAATCGGGAGTTCCAGGCCGACCCGAACGAGGTGAAGCGCGACTCGGACGATCACGGGCCGCGATTGGACTCGCTCGATTTCTGGCACAAGCTGATCGCCCTGATCGTCTCGGTGATCGAGGAGGACAAGAACAGCTATGCGCCCGTGTTGAATCAATTCCCTCAGGAGCTGAACATCGGTCAACTGTCGGCGGCCACGATGTGGTCCTTGTTCGCGGTGGACATGAAGTATGCCCTGGAGGAGCACGAGCAGCATAGACTGTGCAAGTCCTCGGCCTATATGAACCTGCACTTCAAGGTCAAGTGGCTGCACGCCAACTACGTGAAGGACGTGCCGCCTTACAAGGGCGCCGTGCCGGAATACCCAGCCTGGTTCGAGCCCTTCGTCATGCAGTGGCTCAACGAGAACGACGACGTGTCGTTAGAATATCTCCACGGTGCCTTTAGTAGAGATAAAAAGGAAGGCGTAAGTTTTTTTCTCCTGGCTTTGCTGCTTCTTCTCTCGCGAACATCGCGAGAATCGAGCTCCGCTCCCAGCTTTCTCTAATGCGTCGTCTTCGTCGACTCTCTCCCCTCTTGCAGTTCCAGAAGAGCAGCGAGCACGCGCTCTTCAGTGTCTCCGTCGTCGACGTCTTCACGCAGCTGACGCAGTGCTTCGACGTGGTGTCGAAGCTCGAGTGTCCAGACCCGGAGATCTGGAAGAGGTACATGAAGAGGTTCGCCAAGACCATCAGCAAGGTGCTGCTGGCATACGCGGACATAGTCAAGAAGGAGTTCCCGAGTCACCTGCAGGAGGAACGAATCGTACGTGCTCGACGATGAACCGAAAAGTCTACCGAGGAAGTCTCTGTGCTCGCCCGATAGCGCGGGAGCGCTTCATCGAGTCGCTTTATTTCGCAGGCGTGTATCCTGATGAACAACATCCAGCAACTTCGGGTGCAGCTGGAGAAGATGTTCGAGTCGATGGGCGGCGACAAGCTCGAGGCGGACGCGGCGAACATCCTGAAGGACCTGCAGCAACAGCTGAACGGCGCTCTGGACGACTTGGCGGTGCTGTTCGCGAACAGCCTCGAGCCACGAATAACCGGCTCCGTCAAGGAGGTGGGAGACGTCCTGTTGACCATCAAGGGCGGCGGACAGGTCCCGCTGACGCAGTCGGCGCAGAGAAACAACGTGGCTGCCGAAGCGGACGAGGTGCTGCGACCGCTCATGGTGCTGCTGGACGGCAGCCTGTCCGTGTACGCCGAGTCCTGCGAGAAGACGGTGTTGAAGAGGTTGCTGAAGGAACTGTGGAAGATAGTGATGAGGATCCTGGAGAAGACGGTTGTCTTGCCACCTATGACGGATAAGAGTGTACGTATTCCGTCTCCGAACGAATTGAGAATGTCCAGCGCCGTGACAGATCGCTCGGGCGCGTCATCGAGCGCGATTGCTGTAATTCTCTCGCTTCTCTCGTAGATGATGTTCAAGAATCTGACGGACAACGCCAAGAACCTCGCCGCGAACGCCAAGATAGAGGACATGTCGAAGCTGTTCAAGAATCACATGGCTGGCAAACCCGACGTGAAAAACGCTCTCAGCGGAGTCATGGTAATCGATCACAGCGTTTTGTTCCCTTCGCCCTGTTCTCCTCTCGCCCTCTTCTCCTCCTCCTCCGCATCATCCTGTCTGTTTCTTTCTCGCTTCTTGCAGTCGCGCGTTCTCTTACCTTTGCCATTGTACCTTTTTTGCGTTCGTTCGATAACCCTGAGAAGAAACTTCGCTTCCCGTCTATTGAAAATGATGATCTTACCGAAGAGAAACTCGACTCATCTCTCTCTTCAAAGAGCCGCTCTATTATAAGCTCTATTCTATGTCCTCGTAGGACATCTCCAAGGAAGTGGAGAAGAATCTTTCGCCGAAGCAGTGCGCGATCCTCGACGTCGCCCTCGACACGATCAAACAGTACTTCCACGCCGGCGGTAGCGGCCTGAAGAAGGCGTTCCTGGAGAAATCGCCTGAACTGCAGAGCCTCCGTTACGCGCTGAGCCTGTACACGCAGACGACGGACACCCTCATCAAGACCTTCGTTACCTCGCAAGTCAACCAAGGTACACACGTTGCTTTTCGCCCGTGTCACTTACGAATGTGTAGCGAGCGACGCTGTGTAACGACTATTATTTTTATATGCGTTTTGCCACGTCGCGCTACGTCGCGAGGAAGTAGCGGTCGCGATCGGGGAAGTAGTGGAAACCAGGAAACACGCACACAGACGCGCTAGTCGGCACACGACAATCTAAATTCTAACGATCACACATCACACGTCCGAGCGCGTCGCCGAAGCGTGTCGCTTTTTACACTTACGTACACGACGTAATGAAAATTGTCGGCACAGTGCCGCTGAACGACGCGTCAACGCTACGTCAGCGTCAGCGCTCGATGAGCAGCGAGAGAGGTGACGAAGGGGAAGGAGCCGAGGGTATGGAAAGCCTCGAGGAACCCCTTCGCCAGAGCAAGCCCTCTCTTCGTCGAGAGAGTCGACAAGGTACACCAAAGCGCCTTAGAAGGTCGCGACAAGTGTCGGGGGGGGGGGCGGGGGGGGCAACTACTTCTTAGGATGTAGTGAATTGATTGTTGCGTCGTCGCGTTCGAGACGTCTTTCGATGATGCGATTTCCTCCTCGCCGAGGACTTTCGTTCGACGCTTTTTATTATAATCGCTCTCTCTCTCTCTCTCTCTCTCTCTCTCTCTCTCTCTCTCTCTCTCCGCTCTCTCTCTCTCTCCTCTCTCTCTCTCTCTCTCTCTCTCTCTCTCTCTCTCTGTCTCTGTCTCTGTCTCTGTCTCTGTCTCTGTCTCTGTCTCTGTCTCTGTCTCTGTCTCTGTCTCTGTCTCTGTCTCTGTCTCTGTCTCTGTCTCTGTCTCTGTCTCTGTCTCTGTCTCTGTCTCTGTCTCTGTCTCTGTCTCTCTCTCTCTCTCTCTCTCTCTCTCTCTCTCTCTCTCTCTCTCTCTCCTCTCTCTCTCTCTCTCTCTCTCTCTCTCTCTCTCTCTCTCTCTCTCTCTCTCTCTCTCTCTCTCTCTCTCTCTCTCTCTCTCTGTCTCTTTTCTCTCTCCTATCTTTTAAATCTATTTATTTGCTTTTGCGGTCAATGGTCTAGTCAACGGTCATTGGTTCCTTCGGATTTATCAATTTATTTATCTATTTGCGTGTCTATTCTTCCCTCTGAAATTTACTAAATTTCGCAATAACATTCATTTGTAATTTCCCATAAATAGATAAGTGGTGTCACTATTTGTAACACAGTACAATACAGAGATACAATTACATTCGACGGCCTCGGCCTCGTTTCCGGTCGTATATCTGTGATCCGTTACGGCGTCGTCCTTCCGCCGCGAAGGTCACAATCTCCAAAGACGTCTCGACGATCGACAGCTGTGTTAGGAAGCTGTGCTACTGTTGATACTCTGCCGCTGCTGCTAACTGCCGCCGCCACTCTTGCCGCTACTACCGCGAACTTTACCGCGACCCGCAAAGACGCCTCTTTCGGTGTCTCTCACTTTCTGTCTTATGTTTTATTCTCTCAACACACACACACACACCACGCTTTGTTGAACACACGTAACGCAACGACACACATGACACAGCCGCGTGAAAGAGCCGCATTTTCAACATTCGATCACTGCGCTCCGCTGTAACCACCGCGACTGTTGTTCGCTACGCGACTTTCTCACAAGAGCGCGAGAAACTTCGCCGCAATGCCTAGCGCTGTGTATCACCTTGGTCTCTCACCTTGGAGGAACCACCTCGAAGATAACGCGGAGCGCTCCCGAGGAGAGGAGAGAATCGATTCGCCGATCGGTCGATCGATCGGCGGCTGCACCACGAGATCACTCGTACCATACGCACTGAACCGTCACTGCGATGGTCGCTAAGAGATTCCTCGGAGACACCTCGGTCAAGCTTGATTTGAGTTCGCAAACAGAGTTGGAGGATCCAGGCCTCTCGGCTGGCACGGCTGGCTCGACTGACACGTCGCGAGAACGAGAGATACCCCCGCGCGGAGACCAACCCTTCCCTGTCTCTCCGCAACGGTTACGCCGGCGGCGGGAGGATAATGCGACGCGCCTATTGTTATTGGAGCATGTATAATCTGCTCTAGAGATAGCGAGCGAGAAATAGATTCTTAGGCCTTAGCGTTCGGTCATAGCAGACCGGATAGAATCAGACGAGGTCCGCGTGTAGTGTCTCTAGATGCCAGTCTAGCTTCTCGACGTGTCGCGACGTGGCCGTAATCTCTGACTGCGACCCGTGCAGTTTCAGATACCGCCGGTTCGGACGAGGGCTCGGTGGGCGAGGTGAGCATCCAGGTGGATCTCTTCACGCATCCGGGCACCGGAGACCAGAAAGTCACCGTGAAAGGTACACGACTTTGCACTCCCGAGGAGTACATGTCGCTTCTTGTCCAAGTGCTTCTCGTCCGCAAAATTGAACTTCCGACTTTCGCTCGGATGACGATCTCACAACGACAATCCCGCTCGTTTTCAGTCGTGGCTGCGAACGACCTCAAGTGGCAGTTGGCGACAGGCATGTTCAGGCCGTACGTCGAGGTGAACCTGATCGGTCCACACCTCGCTGGCAAGAAGAGGAAGCAGTCGACGAAGTCGAAGAGCAACAACTGGTCGCCGCAGTTCAACGAGAGCTTCGACTTGTGAGTAGAGCTTGATCGATGAATACCGTCCGAGGCAACATTCTCCGCGATTTATCCTTTAAGAGTTGACGTACCTTGACGGAAACATCCGGCTATACGCTCTTTCTTGTCTTCAGCACGATCGGTAACGAGCAGCAGCAGCTGGACTTCCACGAGCTGCACATTTGCGTGAAGGATTACTGCTTCGCTCGGGAAGACAGGCTCGTCGGGGTCGCGGTGATGCAGCTCAAGGACATCGTCGATGAGGGCTCGTGCGCGTGCTGGCTGTCGCTCGGCAAGCGTATCCAGATGGACGAGACCGGCTGGACGATCCTGCGCATTCTCTCGCAGCGCAACAACGACGAGATCGCCAAGGAGTTTGTGAAGCTGAAGAGCGACATCAGGCAGGAGACGCCGCTGCCGAATCCCACTTGAGAAGATGCGACGCCGCGTTAAGCCGACGAGCGAAGCGATTCGAGTACTTCGAGCTTGGAAAGAGCCCGAAGGGGAGCAGGAGGCCGTCCAAAGGGGGTAGCGTTTGACCTTTGGTGCCACGAGAACGAGACCCTTCACGACTAATTCCGAAAGAGAGAAAGGGAGCGAGAGAGAGAGAGAGAGAGAGAGAGAGAGAGAGAGAGAGAGAGAGAGAGAGAGAAAGCGAGAAAGGGAGAGCAAGAGAGAGTGAATGTGAGTGAGAGAAAGCGAGCGACAGAGACACGCGAGCGAGCGAACGAGCGAGAGCGAGAGCGAGAGCGAGAACGAGAGAGCGAGAGCGAGAGAGAGAGCGAGAGAGAGAGAGAGAGAGAGAGAGAGAGAGAGAGAGAGAGTGAGTGTGTGTGTGTGTGTGTGAGAGAGAGGGGTACGTTAACACGCAATTGTACGCATCGCCTGACGAAAACGATCGCCCGAACCCTTCCGTTCGCCGCGACATATTACCGGAAGGTTCCTCGGTCACATCCTCCGCGGAGAGAGACAACGAGAGACTCGATGGTCTCACGGAACTTAAGACCCTCCGGCTTCCTTCACGCCGCAGAGTTCGGTCGAGCGTATTCCTCTCCCTTTTTTACACGAGTCACAGAGCTTTAGCCCCGTCCCTGGACAGCGACGATGCACCGGGAATCATCTTCCACGGATCTCGAGCTAAAACGACGAGCTACAATGAGGGTCAAGCCCGCGTGGCACGCGACGTTTGTCCGGTAACTACTACAATAAGAGAAGGGCGCGGCTCTCCCCCGCCGCCCTTTCGCGGAGCGGAAACTTAGCGGTAGACGAGGAAAGACGCGGAGCTCGACGCCCCGCGTGAGACGAGACGGGAGATACATCGGACTCTTCTTCGTGCGAGTGCCGCGAGCGAGAACGAGGAGATTGGTATACGAAGGAGGAAGGGAGAGAGAGAGAGAGAGAGAGAGAGAGAGAGAGAGAGAGAGAGAGAGAGAGAGAGAGAGAGAGAGAGAGAGTACACAAAAAGAGAAAGAGTGTGTGTCTCGACGAAGACGTGAAAACAGTGCTGCCAGTACGCAATACATTTGGTAATATTCGTAACGTAAGGTAGGACGAGATCACAACGGGGAGCTCGCATGGTGCTTCGGAAACGCGACGGACACTCTCGTGTCGCCGGGCCGGTCGCCGGAAGACTGACCTTCGAAGGGCGAAAGGAGAGGAAGGAGGCAGGAAGAAAATGAAGAAAAGGAGGAGGAACAAGAAAGAGACGTAGGAGCGCAGTCGAGCACACGGGAACGAGGCAAAACGCGAACGAGGAGGACCGCATAACGCACTCCACACACGTACACACATCTACACGCACAAACACACATACACTCGACACGATTATATAGAGAGAAACATACACACACACACACATTACATAGATACGAGCACACGAGAACACGACTTTTACGACACGACCGCGTTTCTAAGCCGTTTGTTCGGGAAGACGAGTTTACTGTAGATACGTGAAAAACGTTGTTGACGAAGAAGTTTTTTCTAATATACAGTTTAAATGTAGCATTGCGTACGACCAAACAGGCGCGCCCTGACCCGTCGCTCACGGCGCGCACTGTTAGTAATAAAAAGAAAAAAAGACACCTAGTAAGGCATTGTAATTGTAAAGTAACGTTCTTATTCGTAAGGATATCAGAGATCGTAAGAGTCTGACCGCCGCCGCCGCCGCCGCCGCTGCCGCCGCCGCCGCCGCCGCCGCCGCCGCCGCCGTCGCTGTTGCTGGCTGCTGCTGCTGCTGCTGCTGCTGCTGCTGCTGCTGTTGCTGCTGGTTGTTGCTTGTTGCGAACGATGCCGAGATCCGCCCGAAAGCTTCGAGAGCACCAAAGCGCGATACGGAAGCCACGATCCTTCTCCGCGTGCTCCACTTCCGCTCGGGGTGCGAACATCCGACGAGAACGGAACCGCGCGCGCGCGCGCGCGCGCGCGAGGCTCCTCTTTCTACGAACCGGCGAGCGCGCTAGCGACCTCGATCGATCTTCCAAAATTCGACTGTACGACTATCCTCGTGTGATCTCGCGCAATCATAGCTTCGATTCACTCTCTCCGTAGCGATCGCTGCTTCTTGTACGGCAACGCGTATCTCCAAAGCAGGACGACGACGTATCGAGACTGGACGTTGAAACTATTCATACTACCCGCTATTATACTGTTACTACTACTACTACTACTACTACTATTACTACTACTACTATGGCTGCTACCTACCGTCTATTAGCTTCATATCGCGTCTTGTACATCTTGCCTCGTACTACTTGTACATAGGGGACGTTCGTCCGTTCGTAGAAACGTGTCGCGTGCGTGAAACACCGCGCAAGCAGCTCGCCTCCGCGCGCGCGCGCGAGAGAGAAGAGAAATCGCCGGATACCGCGCCGGATAATCTCGCGTTCGATTTCTCGCGATCGCGATCACGAAGCTTCGGTCGGATCCCTCCGTGTGAGAAACGCAGGGAAGAGCACGTTGCACGCGACGTCGAATCCGATGAATTTCATCGTCCGGCCGGCGCGCACAGCCGCGCGGCCGGGCACGCAACTCCGGAGATTACGCTATTATATTCAAAAGTTTCTACTACGTAGTACGTCTAGATATACTTACGTATTGTGTATAGTGTCTAAACGCTGATGTAGCTGCGAGCGCGGGATTTTCGATCGGGAAAGAGAATACGGAGGGGAGAGAGAAAGGGCAGAAGAAACAGAAGGCTACTCAAGGAAGGAAGAGAGGAGAGAGAGAGAGAGAGAGAGAGAGAGAGAGAGAGAGAGAGAGAGAGAGAGAGAGAGAATGTCGGACCATCTCAGCCGCGGGTGCTTTTCCAAATTTGAATACGCCGGAGAAGGCCACCGCAAATCGAAGGATTCCGCGCAACGGTGTGTGCGCAACGGGCTCGGGCCTTCCCCGAGAGCGCTAGCTCGAAGAACTCGAAGAGATTAATCCCTCGACGTCGAGGAGGGCAGGACAAAGGGACTCGTCAGCCGTGTTAGAAGCCGAGTATAATTTGTACCAGTTTAGTAGACTTAGATTAATACTCTCGAGTTCTCTCGAGGGAGAAGCAACGGGACGGCGGCAACATCGTTGCGACGAATCCGTCAATTCGAGACAATACATCCTCCGCTAGTCAGGATACCTAGAGCCACGTTGTAGGATCTCACCTAGCGCCTCTCTCAAGTGCGGCGCCTCACGCGCGGGAACAGAGAGGTCCGGTGAAGCACCTGAGACGTCCGTCGTCGTCGTCGACGTTGACGCCGGGTCGACGCGAAGTAGGTAGACAAGCGAAGAAGAGAAGAAGAAGAAAAATCAGAGGGAGAATAACACGGGTCCGCGAGCTCGCCACCATCTTCATTTGTAAGAGTGTCTATTTTCTCCGCTGCCTAACTAAGTGCATACTGACATACAAGAAAAAGGGCTGGCGAATTCGGCAACTTAGACCGGCCTCGTCGACGGAACGCGGCACAACCTTCTCGATTAAACGATAACCTCCGCCGATCGCCTCCTCCCTCCTTTCTTCCCTCCCACCCACCCTCCCTCTGCCTCTGCCCACCGCAGCCGCCGATCGTCGACGGGGTCGGCCAGCAATTTTTCCTCCTACTCTCCGCTTCGATTAATATCTTGTAAGCTTAATGAAAATATCTCGTGTATTCTGTGATAATTATCCCTTAACGAACACACCACACCCTACAGTTTTACACGCACAAAGAGACACACACACACACACGTATACACGAACGCAGGGGGGCACAAGGTGGGAGAAAAATTCTACGGACGTGTACAATTGGAAGGCACGACTACGCGGTTACACCGATCCCGCAACAGTATTTTTCTCTTTTAAACGACACACACACATACACACACACACACACACAGACAGATACACGCCCGTTTCTATCTCTCTGTAATCATTAAAACGTCCGAGGAGTCTCGTCGGGATAAAGAAAATTAACGGAGATGCGTAATAGAGTGATCCAGGCTCGCCTCACTTTCTCTCGTCTGCCGATCCTGTGACCAATTCAGAGTCGGGATTATTGTACACCCCCTAAGCCCCGCCCCTCCCCCCTCCCATCTTATAGAGCGAATTCGATCCTTTTCCACGACTTTTTCATGTTACCGTACGTATCTAAGTCTCGAGTACGCTGTTGAAAGTAAAGTCCACTTCGAATTGAATAAAGATCAAGACTCTCTGTCGTCTTCTCTATTGTGATCATTATTATTTGTCAGATTCTCCTCTAGATTCTCACAACCGGCCATCGCGAACTCAAACAGCAATTGTTCGCCAGCCTCGAGATGCCCCCCCCTCCCCCCAGCCCCGATCGGAACGCTCGACAAAGTCCGCTCGAATCGATCGGAGAATCCGCAGATGGAGCGCGCGGGAAAAACCGGGACACCCTGCGGGTCGCGACACAATACCGAGAGATAACGTGACAGAGAATGGCGACCGATTTTGCCAGCCGCGAAAATTACCGAGAGAGAGAAAGAGGAGTATCGTTCCACCGGAGGTGGATGTCCGAAGGGTAGGGACGAGTTCGCTTCACGCGCCGAAGAGAGGAGAGGATCGTCCCTGAGCCGGACTCGTCGGCGTGTAAACAACCGAGAGACGCGAGTTTTCACAGCAGGAGCGGAAGATCGCTCAACAATGAGACTGAGCGGAGAGAGAAGAGGAGAAGACGAGAGAAAGCGAGAAACAATAGACGAGACAAACACAACCGTTGACAATACTATGCTCGAGAATCGAGTACTTGATGAAGACTCGATAGAGAACCGTAGACGCGCGTAGGACAAACTTCGCGTTTCGTAGGTGTGAGAAGCTCTTATTTAGGAGTTTAAGGGAGCTCGCGAATGCGCCAAGACGTGCACTTCGCCGCGCGTTTATCGGCTACTGAGACGCGATAACGAGAGCGAGAAGATTGAGAGAGACGCGATGGCTGTCTAAGGGCAGCGTCGTACCGTCGTCACAATTTGCCGAGAGCCAGCGAAAAGCCAGGCAGAAGAGGCTGAGAGAAGGGGAGAAAAGAGAAGGAGAGAATGTGAGAGATGTGACAGAGATGCGCGACAGGACGATTTCAAGCGCGATGGCGAGGACCCAAAGCAATCGTATCCGAGTATCAAACACGCACATTCGACACAAAGAAAATTACCAGTTTATCGTCAGCAGATCTCCGTTAGCGTTACGTTTCGTTCGTTCGTTCGTTCGTTCGTTTAATTCGCGCGACGAATTATTCTCCGGCAAACTGGATGCATGTACACAAGCATACAGAGCCACGGAACACATTCCAACTCACTCACACGAACACATCGTATACCCACACACACACACACACACACACACACACAAAAGATCGAAACTCCGAACGCGCACGTCGTCAACGTTCCTCATCCCGAAAGCAATGGATCATCGCCGCATCCTCATCGCTGCGTCGAGAAACGACGCTAAAATATCGTTCAGCTTCAGCTTCAGCTTCAGCTTCAGATTCAGGATTCAGGCTCCGAGCTCAGCTACCGGCCCCGCCTGGATCGTTCGTCGCGCGTGACTCGACGCGAGCGCGAGCGTTGCCTCGCACGAAAACGCGCGCGCGCGCGACAATCCTGGCGGCGTCTCGAGCAGGACGCAATCATCGACCACGGAGGAGGACTCGCATCGACCACTACGCCGTTCGACCAGCCGGCTACAAGCTGATTACCCGTTACACACGCGATTCGCATCCTCGACCCGAAGGATACTCTACCGCGCGTCGTTCATCAGTAGAGCGCAACCGTAGATAGAGAGCGCGAATGAACGCGAGTCGGAGCCGCGCGAGTCTCTTTCTCTCGGGTCAAGTCGATCGAGTTCGTTTTCGTTCACGCTAGATGTACGTCACTTCTGCTAAGGCCATCGCGCCCGCGTTCATCGGCTCGCGTCCGCGGCGCGAAGCCGCTGCACGCGAGCTTGATATCTCGTGTGACCAAAATGCGGCACGGCGGGATTCGCGTTCTAGCCGCGTTCTCGGCCGCTGGAGCGCAACCCGAGTCTCATCTCGGTCTTAGGGTGTTAGTGAAATTGAAACTAGTAGAATAATAAGAGCGAAGCGCACGAACGCTGCATTACGGCGGCCCGGGCGTTCGCGGCGGGAACGCGGAGCACTCGTCATTTGTATTTATTCGATGGGTTTGTACATAAGGAGAGACAACTCGTCGAGAGCGCGCGGATGTAGTTGTTGAGAGAGAGAGAGAGAGAGAGAGAGAGAGAGAGAGAGAGAGAGAAAGAGAGAGAGAGAAAGAGGGAGTGGGATGTATAGAGCGAACGCGGGAGAGAAGTAGGCGAAACTGTATGCGAGTTGAATGATAGAGAGAGAGAGAGAGAGAGAGAGAGAGAGAGAGAGTTTGTTACGAGGGATTAAATCCGAAAAATCGATAAATTAGTAAATTAGGAGAGAAATGTTATAGGAGAATGGCGAGGAGGAGAGAGAGAGAGAGAGAGAGAGAGAGAGAGAGAGAGAGAGAATGCATGGGTGAGCGAGGAGGAACGATTAGAGCTATATCATCGTTGAATCATCGTGCCATGTGCCATATCATCGCATTACGCATCACAGGGACAGAGTTTAAATATTATTAACTTTAAGTCTCTCGTAGCTAGATATAATACGGCCGTATATACATATACATATATACGTGTGCAGCGTGACGGAATCACTAGAGGTGGAAATGAATCCGACATGTGTGTACATACAGCATTCGTTTGACTATCTGTGATTCCGGTCTTTATTCGAGCGACGATCGTACCGGACGATCCACGTACGGTACGATCGCGAGAGAGACGGAGGGGGTGCGAGCGAACGCGAGAGCACCGTCGTCTCTCCGACGCGAATCGGAGTTCTCCCGCGGAGTATTTGAGTAATTCGCGCGAGCGGGATTCAGAGCCGTCGCTGAAGCTTGCGCTGAAGTAAGGAAACGTGTCCGCGAAGAAGCGGAATTGCGTTTATAGACGTACGCGTACGCGTTTACACACGCGCCCATCTATAAATCGTGAAACGCGTTTCCCACGCTATGTAACAAAATGTCAAGTATTATTGCAAGCTGAATTCTACCCCGCCTTCTGTTGTGCGAATCAAACGAGGTGTCTCGCTGTCACCGGTGTAAATACTCGACGGCCCGGCGGAACTCACAGAGGCGACCAAGAGCGCACGTCTTAATAAAGCTGATCGTTTCTCGAGAATCCCCCATCTCGAGCTCCATTGCGAACACCACGTTTCTCACACGGTCTCTTGTGAGGTCGAGCAACGTCTCAAAATCGACGCAACGTCGACGACCCACGCGCGAGAATCACGCAATGTGTACTACACATACTTGCAATCCTTTAATATCGCTTCCCTCCTTCAGACGAATTAAAACGGAATCAGGTGAATCCTCAAAGAGGTATAGAAATCGTTGTATTATACAAAAAATCTCTCTCAGTTATAACAATCAATCCCCTCTTCCGAGAGAAAAACAGTCGCGCGTCTGTCGGGCGGAACGCGGAAGTCTCAGCTTCGCAACGATCGCATCCCAAGGTCGCTACCCCCGCCGGAAATGAAGATATCGACGATTACGTCGCGAGCGCCCACCGCGGCGACGGCGAACGAGCGACCACGTGGCCGCGTCGGCCGGTCAGCTGACGTAGTACGGAGTGGGGTAGGCCATGGTCCGCATTCCGGCCGTACACGCGCTCGGCTACGCATTGCGTAAGCTGAGCGGTCAGCTGACCGCTCGGCCCCGCCCCGCCGAGCACGCGCCGCTCTCGTTCATCGGGCTCGCGCGTGCGCTCTACGCGCCGCCGCCACGTGCTCTCAAGCGCCACGTCGCTAGGTAGGCGCCGGCGGCTAGATCGGCTGTAACTCGCGAACCGATCGACGTAGAGACGCGGGACAAAAAGCAGTCTTCTCGTCGTGCGAGTCCGCGCAAAACTACTCATATTCCGCTCATATTCCGAATGTTCTTTTATCATTAAAAGTGTGACTATAAAAGTGGCTCGTAAGCCTTCTGATTTGCTGTAAGCCACTTTTGAAGTCACTTTTAGCGATGAGAGTTCAGAGAATATCAGGGCCTATATTTATATTGTTGTTCATTCATCGTCGAGTCGGAGAACAAGCGCCGGGAAGCGCGTGAGACAGAGACTTTTTTTCCCCTTTTTGTCATTCGCAAATTCGACAAAACTCATTCTCGGTTACATGTCTACGATCGTGTACGAAGAACATAGTCTACGAGATCAATCGAGCTGAGCGTCTTCGAAACAAATGGTTTACGGAAATGCTGGGAGTCTGTCTTTGGGGGAGCTTCTTTGCTCGTTCCTGTGTGAGCTCGGTAGCCGTTCGAGTCTTTACTCGCGACTTCGAAACACATCGTGAGTCTCGCTCAAGATGGACGATTGAGAAGGAGAATGAAATTTAAACCGAAAGAAATACAGACAGACCTTTCTCGTTCGCTCGACCCTTCGTTGTTGTCACACGTGTACGTCGACATAATTCGACGCGAATGCAATCCCCTGCTGCACCGCACGCTCGGATATCGACCGTACACTTTTTACTTCGCTATCGCTGTTACTCGCTCGGCCGAAGACCGTCGTGAGTCTGCGATCGGTCGAAGAGGCGAGGGAGAAGCGAGAGCTTGTTCATAGAGAATCGTCACACCATCTCGCCATAACGCGAGCGAGTCATACTCGCGTCGTCGCGTCACATCGCGCACGAAGCGTCCGTTTGTTGCCCAGCTGATCCGTTGTAATCTAATTTTCGCATTGACGATACACACACACACACACACACACACACATATACATACATCTACACAAGCAGAAAACACATCAGCACACGTACACAGGCATGTGTAAGATATTATCGCATCTCGATCGTGTAACCACAGAATATATTGCACATACGACTGCACATATTATATACATATTACGAGAGTGTGTATATACATTATATATATATATATATATATTATATATATATAGATATATATACATACATGGTCATGGCCGCGAGCTGTTGCTGTCTCGCGAGCGGTTAACATGATTTCGACGAAGCGTTACGCGTTTGATCCGATATATATATATATATATATATATATGTATAATTCGACTTTCCCGTTTCTTTCGATCCGTTCTGCGCGCGCGTACACACACACACACACACACACACACACACACACACATACCCACACACATATCCGAGGGACTCGTGAAGTTCAAGAGGAGCGCAGAGTGCCGGCCGCGTTATCTCTTCGTAGATAATATTTTATAAGTCCTCATTATACATTACGTATATATAAATTATATTATTGTATGTTACATAAATGATACGTGCATCAATCCCACATACACACACATACCTCCATCCAGTTCCGCTTGGTCGCGAGGGGAGGACCCGCGCGCGCGCGTTCCCACGACCGGCGGGATCGAGTGGAAGACTCCTCGCGAGGCAGCCACGGAGAAAACGGCTTTTCTAAATCGCACCTCTCGTGTTTCCGCGAACGTATCCTTTCCGCGTGACCGCCTCGACGTGACGCGTCGCGATGGCACTATTCTTCTTTGATTTCTCGGCCCCATCGCGCGTCACCTCGACGAGAGCTCGCGAGAGAGAAATCGCGATTGTCCCGACGGGCGAGCGAGAGTCGCGTTTGTTCGCTACAGCCCACACATTTACCCATTTTGATTCCGCGTCTCCCCCTCCCCCTCCCGTGGTACGTTCGCATAGTTCTCTCGTCCCTCATTTCGCGACCCAACGTATCCATATCCGAAGGGTGCTCTTAAACACGGGAGATAACAGAAGGAGTATTTTGCGCGACGCGTGTGTAACCCATGCCTCGGCTAACAACCGGGCCCCTTCGGACCTAACGACCTACCTACCCCGCAACTCGTCTCGCTCTTCGGCCCTTTGTGCGTTGACGAAACTTTTTCAATGAGATGCACGCTCGAAACGCGGGCTTGATGAGGACGGAGGCTCGCGCGATAGCCGGAGGTACGAAATCCCACGAATGGGCCTCCGAATGGGCCCGGTGTCAGCGAATGGCTTGCGAGGGTTCATCAGTGATGTGTGATGATGAGTGATTACGAGAGAGAGCGAGCGAGAGAGCGAGAGAGAGAGAGAGAGAGAGAGAGAGAGAGAGAGAGAGAGAGAGAGAGAGAGAGAGAGAGAGAGAGAGAGAAGGAAGACAGATAGCTTTCTTATCAGGATAAGCTGCCTCTCTCAGGGGAAGGTAACCCAGGGACTCTAATAAATTATCCGAAATTATCAGCCTGAGATTATTCTGTCTGTCGCCAGGGCCAGATCGTACTATTCGTTGTCCAGGCGCGGGGTGTATAAGCGAGGCGCTCGGACACACACTTTGGCTCGCGCGTGTACAGGGAAAACCGGAAAATACGTCCACCCCGAGCCCGACGAAATAAGCATGGCTCTGTCCATGACCCTCCTTTATTCCTTCCTTTGTACATTTTTCACACATGTAAAACGACCAGATTATTAAATTAAATTATATTAGCAAGTTAACGTATCTCAGAGAGTACCACCACCACCACCACCACCACCACCACCACCACCACCACCACCACCACCACCACCACCACCACCACCTATCACCACCATTACCACGCTTGCTCTCCTGTGTGCAATCAAGCGCAAAATATCTGACTCTCCTCTTCGTGTGCGGAAGATTTAACATTTCGCCAGCTCGAATGTGTAATTGCTCTTCGTCCCTTCGTCCCTGAAGTCGTTTATTAATCAGAATTCAAGATCTCTTTTCTCTGTTCGAGGACGAGCGACGTCCGACCGATGATGACTTTGTTGCTAAATTTTACCGGACGTGTAAGGTTTCTGCGTGTGTCTGCTTCACTCGCAGTGCCTCGAGATTATTATTTTTCAGCGATGTGACTTGACGTCAGGAAGATTTTTTATTTTTCGCGAGATACACGGAGACAAATTTATCCGCCTCGTCTCACGCTATCGAAAAATAAAAAGTCTGACTCGCTGTTGAGCCGTATTGTTTGAAAACAAAAGATAATGATGGAAAATAGAGATAAAAGATAATTAAAAAGTAATAACGAAAGATAGTAAAGGTAAAAAAATCGATTTGAATCTTTGTTGAATCGCGTGCTTTGTTTCATCAACAGGATAGTGGCGGCTCCTAGCGGAAACTTAAAAAATAAGAAACCAATTGGATCAGATTTAGCAGAGACTTAAACCGCATTCATGCCGAAAATGAAGATTGTAAAAACAATAATGGGCGATAAAGGTACGTTGACAATAAAATTTTTGAAAAATCTAAAAATGTATAGTTATATACCAGATATTACAAAGCTTGTGTAAAACATTTTCTCGACTTTTACACTTAAGTCGTGTATTCAATCGAGAAGAGCTGTTGACAGCTGTATGAGATCGATTCCGAAAGGTACAAGCTTGAAAGAAATTTGACCGAATTGTCTCATATGGTTTGTTTCAAATCATAAACGCGAGAGAAGCGCATGTTTCTTATTTTTGGCTGCTTATGTATATTCAAAGTTCATCACAGCCTCTGATTACTCTCCCTGTACTATTGTGTCCCCTCCGTATCCAAAGTACAGAGTATCAATCATGAATCATCTCTTCCTTTAACGTGAACTCGTGAAAAGTGAAAATTTTCTAATATGTAAAAGCATATGGAAATGTCCACTTTTTTCACCCTAGTTCACCCCAGAGGGAAAGATTCATGATTGATACCCTGATCTCAATTAAGGTGTAAATGAAACATCTGGATCAATGGATCGGCAATCGCCTCAAGTGAGCTGTTCTTTTTAGCTGCACTGCTGAACTAGTGCAACAAGTCAGAGTGAGACATCTATATTTGTTCTCACTCTAACTTTGTCGCAGCAGTTCACAAGTGCAGCAGTGCAGCTAAAAAGAGCAGACCATAGGTGTAGCTTCAAGATGTAACTTGAGGTCACTACGAGTTCACTACTCACTACGGTCTTCAATGACGAGGTCGTGATGCGTGCAACTCGACGGGAGAGAGAGGTAACATTATTTTAAAAATATTCCCGTTTCTCTCATTGATTAATAATGATAAAATAATAGTATCACTGAGTTCATCTGTGCGATTAGACGCTGAATTGTGCGACCGAGAAGTAAAATAACCAAGCAGAGGAAGCTTGGATATAACTCAGAGCGCGCTACAAGAATCATATAATATCGGAATTTTCGCAAGTTCCGATTCTGTGGTCGAGACGTGGTTATAGATTGTTACATTTATTAATCGCAACATGTCCCCCTTCATGGGAAGCCACACACATACATCTGTCGCAAAATTATATTAACAAAGTCAGAGCTTCGTCTCTCTACACATGCGTTGTCCTAATTAACTTTGACTAATCGTTCTTTGGGCGGGAACATATGTTTCCTACATTCTTCAGCAAACAACAGCTCTTTCTGAAATAAACAGAGAATCGTCATTTCACCGTCGGCAACTGCACCTAACCTGTGTGCGACCGAAGAGCTACCTTTGCCAAAATCGGTTAAACTTAATTCCGGCCTCAACAATTGCAAAGTTACAAAATTACGATAGCACTCAACGACGAGCCGGGATTCATAAAATCAGACGGCTAACGAACAGGGCATATTCAAGTCGCTATGGTCGCAAAGGTTACCTTCAGCTGTTCCGCATCCGGAATTCTTGGGCGCGGGCCTATCAGATCTGCCTGCCCGTTAAAGTAGTCAGTTGTTAGTGTCCAGTGAAAGTGCATTAACAGCCCGAAGGAATACACACTAGCCAATGGTCTCAGTGTTTTGAAATTAGCCATTGCGAAATAAATATCACAATATCCGAATTATTGAGACAACTGTTACGACGTAAACGAAAGCCAATTCTTACGTCGAGATAGCTCGAGACACTGCTACCAAGTCATGAATATTCCGTTCGTAAAGTTCCTAGACGACATGTGCTCGGAAGGATTAGATCTTGAGAATTCGTCGAGTCTGATTGCAAAAGGTATTCGCACACTTGCGTCGATGGAATTCGATTCTCTCTGCCATCTTGTTTCGACGCAGAGATTGTTAGACGTTCGTTAGAGTGTAAAATTCCGCGATGCTTTGTTGTGAAAAAGTCCCAAGATCCGATTGTTACTATAGCTGCGTTCCGATATTCACCGCCAGTACTGAAAATGCATACTTTATGTCACATATACTATAGATCTTCAGTGCTGGCAGTGAATATCGGAACACAAGCTATGTCCAAACGATATTTCATTCTGCACACGATAGAATAATCATCGGCGATTTTAGTAATCAACAGGAAATTTCCACAAAATTGTCAGATCCGCGTGCGATTCAGATTCGAAATCTCGGATTTTACATTTCCTATAGGTTCTTTTTCTGCAAGAACCTCCGAACTGGCGCAATGCAAGTTGGAACGAGACAGATATATTTTCTCTCATTCCATCTTATTGCAGTGTGCATCAAGTTCAAAAGTTCCTCGAGGAAGACCCCTACGATCATCTTGAATTTATCTTGCGATATTGCACGAATCATGTTTTCATTGGCTGGTCTAAAGATGAAGCATTCGAAGACGAAAGATGAGGACACAAGGCGATCTTAAGATCTTAAATGTAGTACGCGAGATGCGTTTAACGAATACAGAGCGCACAGTGTACATACACACACACACACACACACACACACACACAAACGAGGAAACGTCATCCCGTTTTTCGTCTTTGTCCCTAGGAAGAAGCCGAGACGCATGAAAACCACCGCGGTGACGTAACCGTCGCGCATACTTCACGTCACAAGCATAGATGGTGACACGAGTACGTGGCACAACGAACGGAGCCGAGAACAGTCGATCGCAGTCGGTCGCCGGACATCGCCGCGGGAGGACAGTACGGTTATCGTTCGGGCTCGTAGTGAACGCGTCGCGATTGGCCGACGTCTCCTTCCGCCGACCCCGCCTACCAGGTGTCCGTTCGAAAGTGTGTAGTTGTGTAGTACGTTACGGCGAAACGACGGGCGCTGCTCTCCTCTCTCAGCGAGTTCGTGTCCAATCACAGGAAAAATCCGAAATGATACGTGTTCCGCCCGCTAATATGTGACGGCCGCGAGGAAACCTGGAGGAGACGAGCAAGCGTGTCGCGAGCGCGGTGAGGGTAGTTGTTGCTTCACGTCGTCGGCACGGGGTGCTACTTCGGTCGGTTCTCGCAGCGGTGACTGTACACGGTGTCCGGGGGTGTCGCAGCTGCGAGGTAGTAGTGCGTCGACGAGAGACGTGAGAAGAGCTCGCAGGGATATCTGGAAGTGACGACGAGGCGCGAAGGTGGTGAGCGAGCGTGACGAGGAACAGAAACGTTACGTTTCGCGACGACGACGACGACGACGGCGGCGGCGGCGACAGCGGCGACGACGACGACGACGACGACGACGACGACGGCGGCGGCGGCGACAACGAGGACGCTTTGATGTGCCAAGTTCGCAGTGCGCGTGAGAACGTTCGCCGTCGTCTCGACGAAGATCACGTCGTCTCGCAGTCTCGGTATCGGTGACGGGCAGCACACCGTCTCCGCGTGTGCGTCGTTTTCCTTACCGTCGTTTTCCGCGCCGCGGCCAGTTCCGCATCGCGAGTTCCGGCATCCGGCGGCACGGCCGTGTATATCGTCGTCGTCGCCGCAAGTGCACGTTCGGCGGCTGTACGCCGTGAAATTGGCGCCGAGCGGCGGAACGCGCGCGTGAGAGATCGTTCGACAGTGAGACGGACGAAACTGCGAGACAGAGAGATAGTGGTAGAGTTAGAGAGAGAGAGAGAGAGAGGGAGAGAGAGAGAGAGAGAAAAGATCGGGAAAAAGGAGTGAGAAGTGCGTTCCATCGTCGTGTCGTTTTACGTCGACGGGCGGGCGAGCGAGCTAGCGAAGCAGCCAACCTAGCAGAGGACGTCAGCTGTGTGCTGCGCCGAGGGGGACCGTCGCTGGCGCGAGAGGAAGCAAGATAGAGTGTGCGAGCGCGAGAGAGAAGCCGTGCACGGCCGAGAGACAGAGAAATGGCGACGCTGGAGGCAGGTGTCCAGTATGGTTTGCGAAGCAATTTCGACGAAAACAAGAACCTGCTGTTCGTCAAGCTCACCGATTCGGCGCACCGTCAGATTCTCAGCTACGTGAAGAACAGAGTAAGTGATCTTTACCGTGCTATTCGAGTTTCATCAGATTTCACCAATAGCGAAAGACAGAGAGAGAGAGAGAGAGAGAGAGAGAGAGGGACAGAGAGAAAGAGAGAGGCCGTGATTTGTCGGCGTTTGCGCGCGCGTGCGAGCGAGCGACGAACGAACGAACGAACGAACGAACGGACGAACGAACGAACGAACGAACAAACGAACGAACGAACGAACGAACGAACGAATGAACGAACGAATGAACGAACGAGTGAGCGAGCAAGCGAGCTTGATGCGTGTTGCGTGTGTGCTCGCGTACATACGTTGAAACGCACGATCACTGCACACTCACACGCGCATATGTGCACACGTGTGTGTAACTTGTCGCCACGAAACAGCGATACGCGTGTGTGGCGGCGCGTATATACGTGTGTCGTAATATCATGCCAAGGAAAGAGGGAGAGGGAGAGAGAGAAAGAGAAAGACGGGCACAGCGAGACACCCGATCGTCGTCGTGTCGCTCGCTCGCTCGCTCGCCATATTTCGTGCGAAATTTCGTCCCGACGACGTCTTGCCGTCGCAGTGACGCCTGGGAACGCTTCGACGGGCTCGGCCTTCTTTCTCTCGTTCTCTCCTCGTCTCGTCTGTTCTCCGAGCGATCTCGAAGGCTCTTCTCGAAGATCTTTCGCGCACGAGAGAGGGCCACGTTGGCTCTCGGAGCAAACAGCTGCTCTCTTTCTCTCTCTCTCTCTCTCTCTCTCTCTCTCTCTCTCTCTCTCTCTTTCTCTCTTCCCTTTTCCCTTTCTTCTCCCATCGTCGGCTCGCCCGTGAGAGAACCCCGAGGACTTTTCACAGGTACTTGTCGAGGCCGACAAATCTGAAAATTCGATACGCCCTCGTCGGCGAGAGAGCGCGCGCGGTCGCCCTTTTTGCGGCTTTGGTGTGGCGAGCGAGTCGCGCGATGTCGACATGTCTGCCACTTTGACAACGGCAATTACGTAATGCGTGAGCGAGAACGAGCCGAGCTGAGCCGAAAAATCTCACCGTAACATATGTAACAGCGGCATGAGAGAAAGAGAGAGGGGGGGGGGCGGGAAGGGTGAGTAGACGCATGTGTGGAATTTTACGCGTCTCCGCGAACAGGTCGCCCACTTTGCCCTCCTCCGCCCTTTTGCTCGCCGACGCGATCGCGTAACTTTCTTGCGACTTTCCGAGCATCCTCCGCGATGCGAGGAACGCGAAAACAGATGAATCATCTTCGTCTTGTCTCGTCTCGGCTCGTCACATCGCATCGCGTCGCGTCACGTCACGTCACGTCAGTGGTAATTTCTGCGAGCCGATCCCGCCGCGCGTTTCCTCGGGCGTGCGTTTCGGATTTTTCCCGTGTTCTTTTTTACATCGGGCGATCATTAAGTACGGATACTTAACATATCGTCGATTAAAATCGAGCAGGCAGAGTCTGCGAGATGTTAATCCTAATCTCTGAGTCGTCCTTTTTGTGCCCGAGGGGAACCTACTTTATGGCGGTTTCTCCAACTATCCTCGATAGCGCGTGAAAGGTTACGATAAAGATAAACTGCCTCTGGGAGAGACTGAAATATGTCCGAAGTAAGCCTGGAGAATACGCTCTGGGGAATATACGAATGTCTCTCTATTGTATACATTCTTTTGTACGCGCATAAGCATACTTAAGCATGCTGTAGGACGGAATGCTTTACTCACGAAAGGTACGCCTCTGTCTCTCTCTTTTTTTTCCCCCTTTTTTTTCTATTACCCGCCGTCAATCTTCCGGCCGTACCATTTTCCGTTGTTAAACCAAGTGCGCGGTTTAATGAGCATGAAGCGTTATAAAGCGGTTGCGAATTCTTACATCAGCTGATTCTAACCTCTCGGACGAGATTCGAAAGTGGCGGAATCGTCAGAAGGGAAAGGGGGCCGACTGGGAGAGGGGGACGTATGCCTTCGTCAAAATATCGCGATTAGAACGCGACTGGTGTGTCGACGTCCGATGAAGGAAAAAGAAAATGTGCGTATATTGTGCCCCGTTGCGTGTCTACGTCGCTTATCGCTAACACATCCTTTTCTTTCCCTCTCTCTCTCTCTCTCTCTCTCTCTCTCTCTCTCTCTCTCTCTCTCTCTCTCAATTCTCGCTCTTCTGTTTTATTTGTTGCTGTTGCGACTTGGAATTCCCATTCGTCGAATAGCGCTTTTATACGTCGCGACCGTCATAAAACCGGAAAACGACCTCGATAAAACAATTTCGCTGTCCGCGGATCGTCGGTACTTCCGACCTGTCGTGTTCATTTCGGACGGGAAAACGTTTCGCATGAATTGGACTTAGCATCGCGTTTATCACGGCGTTATAAATTAGTTGTCGTCGGTTTGGTCGCGCGTAAAATCAAGTCTTCGAGGAAGTGATCTCGCATTATATACGCACGTATCTTGAAATAGCACGTGCGCTCTCTCATTTAAATAAATGAAATATTAATATTAAAGCTCAACAACTCGCGCTGTTATTTCGAACGAGTTGACGCAATAACTGTCACGATGCAATCCTTTTTTCTTTTTCTTTTTCATTATAGCAAGAAATGATACACACCGCGTTATGACTTTGGTTATTACTCTTTCGCACATATACCCGTAATTAATAGAATAAAAAATGCATGCCCGAGCAAAGAAGAGGAAGAAGAAAAAATAAGAAGGAAGATTGCGTCGTGAGATAAATTATTTCTCGATCGCGTGTCGATAAAGCAACGGATAACGATCGTAATCGCCGCGGATTGAAATATGTGCCGTGGCGAGAGAGCAGCACTCTTGTCGTTCCACGATTTCCAACGTTTTTCCCGTGACGAGAAACTTGAAAGACGCGAGGATGAAGACGGCGAAAGAACGCGAGGCAAGGTCGCTCGGGACTTTTCCGCTCGGACATTCGGTGGACAGCCAGATATGTAAATAAACGGCCGCAACCCTCTGTGGAAAATAAAGAATGCAGGTAGCGGCAATGAACGAGGGCGAGAGAGAGAGAGAGGGGGGGGGGAGGGGAAGAGGTAGAAAGAGACAAAAGAGAAAGCAGCAGGGTTACGCATCAGGTACGCATGCCGTTTAAAAGACGACGACGCGCGCGCGCGCGCGAGAGAGAGAGAGAGATCCCCGGGGCGCTTCCAGAAGCCAGTTTCTCGGCCGGGCTTATACACCGTGCGTCGTAAGAAAAGGGGCGTGTAACGTGGCCCTTCGAAAAGCACAGCTGTTCCTCGAACTCGAATAACGAACCCGCAGAACGGGCTCGTAACGACCGCTTGTACACTCCACGTGAGAAAATCCGTCTCTCGTCTGTCGTATCCTCTCTCTGTCCGTTCTTTCCTCGCCGTTTCTCATTTTCCCATTTTCCTTCGGAAATTTTTCGCCGGATTTGCCGCGCCGTAAATAAACGACGATCAGCTAATGATCAACTTTTGCCATAAAAAGATGTTTTTACTCCTTGCGAGAAGGATATTAGCGAGAGACAGATCGATCCATCGCACTTTCTCCGAGCTTTTAAAGACCACAAGGTTGCTCCTGCGCCCTTTGTCCGTCTCTCTGCGTTTTCTCCTCACCGAGGGACGGTGACAGGAGAAAAATGTGAGCGCGAGAGAGACACAGAGACGCGCAGCACGACTCGCGCGATCCACATCCGGCCGAGTCCGTCTCGCGGACTACCGCCGAATTTTTTTCTTTCTTTCTTTTTTTTTTCCCCCCCGAACTCTCCGTGAATCCGAACGACTCGCGAATTTATTATGAAGATAAGCCGCGGCCTGCCGAGCGCGCGCGCACGCACGTTCGCGCGAGGCGCACGTTTACCCCGGGAATTCCAATCTCCGTTTGTGCGTTTCTTTACGTACGAAAATAATTCAATGCTGCGAGACGTAACACGGCGAATGGAAAGTCGAATGATATTAACGTGCGCGCGCGCGTGTGATGCATTCCTGCTCGCGGCATAAGGTACACATCGCGGCGGTCGTACGTTTTAAAGGCCTGGCGGCTGAGTAGACAGAGGCGAGAGAAAGAGAGAAAGAGAGAGGCCGAGAAGGAGGAAAAAAGGCGTCTCACCTCGTAATCGCGCTATTAAATTGGCGACTTACATATACACGAAACGCCTTCAATTTACGCTCGGTATAGAATAAATTATGCGAAGTGAAAGTGAACGCTCCACGGCTACCAGGGGGAGCCAGGGGGATGTAGCAAGGGAAGGGGCTGGGCTTTTCGGAGGGGGCAAGGGGAGAAGGCAGGTAGGCTGCGAAAAGTAACGCCGATTGTTGAAAACCTTGAAAGTGCATAAAACGCGCCTGCGAGCCGTTCTGGTCTCGCGCGATTGTGCGATTCCACTGATTTTCGTTTGCCCGACGACGAGCCCGTGCGCGCGCACACACACACACACACACACGCACACAGCTGTGAAAACAGGTGGTGTGTCGCGTGTCGTAAAAATCTTGTCAATAAATCTACGCGTAGCCGCGACGAGGGAGGAGGAGGAGGAGAGGCTCGTCGTCGCATCTCGCGCGCCCCGTATCACCTCTCCCAGAGTTTGTTTCGCGTTATTTTTTTCTCCGTCTTTCCTCGTGAGACACGAGATCCGCGAAACTGATATTCGACGACGGCCTCCACCTAGTTCGAATTATTGTGAAATATCCCGGCGCGTTTTTAGGCAGCTCGAGGAAACTGACGCGCCGAACAGCACATCTCTCTATTTGTGGACGCTATCGCGTTACCGTTACAACAAATATTATCGCTCGCATTACACACGTCCGTCTTCGCATGCGTTATTCATATGATATATTTTTTTTCTATACATTATTCATACATAATAATGAGAAGGAGCAACCGGCCGCTCATCTGTTGCGTCCGCGCAGTATTTCCCGCGGCAGTCGGGTGAATTCGCGTTTTTTAATGCTTGCCTGCCTGCCTGCCTGCCTGTCGACCGGCTCTTCTTCTTGTCTCGCCGTTTTATTTCCTTTTTTATCAGATTGCGCTACCGAAGGCGAGGTGCAGCTTCGGCAGGAAATTCGATCGGCGCCCGACGACGAGAGTCGAGTACGTGTGTACGGTGTTACGTATTCGCCTTTTATCATCGTCATATTATTTTGCGATTGCTAGACAGGCTCGGCTTTTATCTGCCGGCAATAATGCGCTCGAACTCGCGCGTAACGTAATTACCCGGCGAACGGTGCGGTGAAAAAAAAAAAAAAGAAGATAACGTTCGCGACTGCAGTTTTTCTTCGCTTTCCAAGGCCGCGCGCATGTATATCGGTGTGTTGTCGCTCGACGAAACTCTCCCGACGACGACGGGATGGAGCCGATCTCTGGGCCCGTCCGCGGACGGTGACCCGCGACGGTGTGTCAATTAACGTGCGATAATTACAACATCGTTCCGTCTGACTGTCGCGACGCGCGTTTTCGCGCATGTCACGATGTCGGCGCGATTAACTCTCGTCGGCTTGTCGCTTGTCGCCG
The DNA here is from genome assembly GCF_003227715.2 of Harpegnathos saltator. Taxonomy (NCBI): domain Eukaryota; kingdom Metazoa; phylum Arthropoda; class Insecta; order Hymenoptera; family Formicidae; genus Harpegnathos; species Harpegnathos saltator. The sequence goes on from NW_020230637.1 coordinate 378,218, forward strand.
ATTGCGCTCATACGCGACAATTAATGCGAAGGAACCGATTCTTCCTGCTCCTCTCCTCCCCCCCCCCGTCGTCGGCCCTCCCTTATTTGTCCCTCGGTGCGCCTTACGTAAGCGAGATTAATTTTCGCATCGTGTGACGTGATGTATCGATAATCCCGCCACGCGTATATATATATATATATATATAGAGTGATTACATAATGAACGAGATAAAGTAACGACATTTGTTTTTTTGTTCGTCACTAGGCCAATCTCTCGATATACGGATATACGAGAGCGTTCGTCCGACAAAGAATCGTGCGGTTTCTGGCTAATTCCCCGCGACGGCGCCTCCGTGTCTCTTTTTCTCGCGCGCTCTTTTTCTCTCTCTCTTTCTCTCTCTCGCTCGCTCCGCCAACGTTATTCGAACGTCGAATCGATACACCTCCCGGAAACGTTCGATCTCTCCCCGAGTACTCGCGCGCGCTTTCGTGCCGATGTGATCGGTACAGCCGGTATCGTTTTCACCGGCGACGAATTTCGATGAGAATGGTGAAATCGGCCGTTTCGCCGTCACGAGAGCGAAATTCGTGTGGCCTCTCGCGACAGGGATTCGCTCTCTCGCAAGTGATCCGGGCGCGATCGATGATGGTAATGACGACGACGACGACGAACTGCCGTAAAATAAAGTCAGCAGCGCGAGCGCGAGCGCGAGGTGATTTGCTCGCGAAGTTGGCGGCAAGTTTCGGCAGGAGCGCGCGTCGTTACGAATTCACGCGACGGGCTTAGACTTTGGTGGTTGCTCGCGGAGCAACTCGGAATTATCCCGGCGTTACAACACGGAACTCACTCCGTAAGCCGTCGCCCGGCGTTGCGCCGGTCTGAGACCCGGAGACGATAAAGCCGCGTAAAAGCGTCGTAAAAATACGCGCGCGGTCCATTACCGCGACGCGACGCGACGGCTGTTGCGGGAACGAGCGCGAACTCCGGTGAACTCGGTGAAGGTTCGATAGCGCGCTTGCGACTTTTACCCGCGAGCTTCTCGTAAAGCAAGGAGAGTAAGCCTCTCGCTCGGTGATCCCTCGATTCGTCGCCGCCCGCACACGTGTAAATTGCCTTGAAATTAGCGCGGAATTAAATCGAGATTAATTCGTCGCTCGAGCGCCGAATTTCGACCTGAGCTGCCGAGTTGAGCGCCGTTGATGACGACGTTGTCGTTTTTCCGCGAAGTTTATTAAAGGTCGGCCCTCGCTTCTGTCTGGTAGCGCGACGGTTGTTCACGATTAGATTAGGGGCCGCAAACACACACGCGACGACATTGACGAAAAAGAAGCGAATCGCAATCAAAATATTTATCATAGTTGTATTTCTCGCGCGATTAAACGCGACGTCTCGTACTCCGTTTTAGCTTCTGGAAACTCCTACGACGGAATTAGGACGATTGTCGCTCTCGATAAGAGGCGAAAAGGAAGAGAGAGAGAGAGGGGGGAATAGCGAACATCGTACATTTTTTTCACGTTTCCGCTCTCCGTCACGCTCCGTGTGTGTGTGTGTGTGTGTCTGTGCATGCGTGATTCGTATTGAGGATCCGCGAGAGAGAACCCGAAACAGACTTTTATCGTCGCGACGACTGAAGACCGTCACGTCGCGTCACGCGCAATTTCCGACTCTTCGATTTCGTCCCGCTAGCGTTCTCGTCGTCATTGTCGGCCTCGTCGTCCTTCCGCTTTTCCTTTTCGCCGCGCGATTCCAGGCCAGTAATTACCGTGCACGCTCGAATCGCTCCCCGGCCTGGCGATCGGCGACACATAAAAGCGACCGATCCCCCTTGCGTCCCTCTTCCTCCCTCCCTCCCTCCCTCCCTGTCTCTCTCTCTCTCTCTCTCTTTCTTTCTCGCTGCCACCCTCGCGTCGTCTCTCCCCTCGTCTTTCCCCCATCTCTCGGGCTCGACGTACGCGTGTGTCGTGCGTACTTCACGAGAGTAGCCTACTCGCAGCGACATATTTGAGGTGAAACCCGAAGCCGCGCGCGGATTACGCGACCTCGCCGGGACGCAATACTGGTTTGAGCGGAAAGTTCTCCGGCGCGCAATCGAAAAATCGCCACCAACCGCCGCTTCTCTCGGGCCGCTTCGCCGAGGAGATTCGAATAATCACAAGTCGGGATTTCCTCGTTGAGCGACGGGTGTCTTCGAGACTTGTCTCCCCCGCGGGCGTCTTCGACGCGTGCAACATCCTACATATTTCACTCGTCTGTCCCTCTCTTTTTCTTCGCCGTTCGGCGCCGTTCGTCTCATCGACGCCGACGCCTCGGCTCATCATCAGGTCCGCGGCTTGATGAGGAAGTAACGCGATTGAAGAAACTTCATCGGCCGTGCGCTGGCGACGTAAAAGCGTTAGCGGCAAGATTTCCCGCGAGCTCGCTCGTTCTCGCCGCGACTCGCAGATTATTAATACGAAATAAGCGTTCGATCTCTGGCGGCGTGACGCGGACGGGCTCCGTTTCATTCATGCCGCTTCGAGACGAGAGAAAGGAAGACCCACGGGGGGGGCGAGAGAGTTGTTACGAATTCGTCGCGAACACTCTCGTAAATCCGCGCTGTGACGTGTGTTGCGTACAACGCGAGAGTATGCATTTTTGCAGCTCGAGATGAAGCTCTCGGCGCGCGCGCGCCGATCGGGAAAGGTTAATACCGATAGAAAACGCGCGCGCGCGCGCGTGCGCTCGAATCTATGGCGAGGTCGAGTCCGTCGCGATAAAAAGATCGGTGAAGGGAGAGTGATGCGCGATTCCCGTCGGTGCGCGTTCCGCGCGCGGTTATCTCTAAGCGGGCGGCGAAGGCTTTCTCCGCGAGGAAGGCCTTTGAGACGTCCTTTCTCTCTAAGGACGCCGGGGTGGCCGGAGGAGTTCGTCTCAAGGCCGTTGCACTTGGACAAGAAATTAATGTTCCGCGCTCGTTTTGCAAACTGGAAATCGAGTATCCCGCGAGCCGTTGCAGCTTTTACCCGGAACGATCAGCGAACGCGGCGGCGGCATCGTTCATCGTCCAGGCGATGGAATTATCGAGCGAGCGAGCGAGCGAGCGAGAGAGAGAGAGTGAGAGAGGGACGGAAAAAGAGAATGTGGGTGATCCTTTCCTTTCCTTCCGGACGCTCGCGAGAGAGAAAGAGAAGGAGACCGCTCGAAATCCCCCCGGGGGAGGGGACTCCCCCTGAGCGCGGTAATAATACCGGGTGTCGTAGTAGTTAGCGCGCGTGAGCGAGCGGGCGAGAAAGAGTTATCGCTGACATTTGAGCAACTAAGTGGGTGGCGGAGCGATGATATCGATCGAGCCGGGATTAACGTCCGTGAAGAAACGTCCGTGTAAATATTCAACAACCGCCGCTGCCGACTATATCATCCGCGCTAGTCGCATAATACATCAGCCATAAATATCGCGCGTGCCGTCTTCATTTTTATTTTACGTTACCCCGCGGCTGAGACTCGATTTCCCGTTCTACGCTCTCTTTGGCCGCGTTAACGAGCGCTAATGGCGGAAGGATTAATCGCGGGGACGCGCTCGCTCGCTCGCTCGCTCGCGGGGCTGTTGAATGTTCGACTAAAGTGTAACGCGAGACATCGTGCTGCTCGATCGCACGCGCTCTTCTAATTATCGATAATTACGTATCCGCCCTAACTGGCAGCCACCGCCGCTTGCGAAAGTTTTTATATTTTGCCTGCGCGAAGAGCGGAGCAAAGGAGAGGAGAGGAGAGAGAGAGAGAGAGAGAGAGAGAGAGAGAGAGAGAGAGAGAGAGAGAGAGAGAGAGAGCGTGAGAGAGTGAGAGAGTGAGAAAGAAGGGGAAGGGGACGGTTCGCGCGGACGTGGCTTTAAAAAGGGACTCGGTCGCTAATCGTTCATGGGGATTTCCCGGCGTTTTACCGTAAGCGCGCCTATGGCCGCTGCTCGTCGGAACGTTGGCGCGCTGAAAAATTCTCACCTCCCTTTTCTCTTTCTTTTCTTTTTCTCTTTCTCTCTCTCTCTCTCTCTCTCTCTCTCTCTCCCCCTCTCCTTCTCGCGCACGCGCACGCGTCCCGCTCGTTCCATCGAGGCAATTTACGTCGTCGTGCAACCCCCACGCACGTAATTAAAACGTCCTTCTAAAAGGATATATTTTGAAACGTTTCAACGAGCCGCAACGCAAGCGAGGGACGCAAAGCCGCGTAATTACGCGCGGAACTATAAGCGCGAGCACACGCGACTGAGAATATGGTACTTCTCACAAAAGGCCGCGCGTACTTTGTTGTGTTCTTTTGCGTGTCCGTTAAAAAGCGCACCGTTGACACCTCGTAATCGTGCGAGTTTGTGACGCAATTTTCCGCGAGGGATTCGATTTATCCGTTGACTCTCTCCCTCTCTCCCTCTGCGACATACCTTCGACCTCGTTGAGTTCTCGCTCGTCCGACAACGACGAGGGGAAAACGTCGTCGTGCACTCTCTCGACTTGAAGCTTCCGAACTTCGTTAATGGCCGGCGCGGTAGATTCTGCCGTTAGACTCGCGCTCTCTCACTTCTCTTTCTCTCTCTCCCTCTCTCTCTCTCTCTCTCTCTCTCTCTCTCTCTCTCTCTCTTTCTACATTAAGCTTCTGGCAATTTAGCCGGCGGAGTCTATGTGCGCAAGAGGCCTAGTAGTCGCTCGCGTTGGAGCAATGTCGTTTTGTATCCCGGAATATTATGCGAACGGAAACGATAACGCGAATCGCCGGCGGTGGAAAAACAGAAGATAGGAGAGCGGGCTGAGAGACGGGGGGGGGGGGTCGCGACGTTCTATAATTATTCGGGCACAATGAATCACGTTTCATGAAATTGTCCGTTTTACGAAGGAAATGCTCGCTGGTAGTTTGATGGGGCCGCACTTTAACGACGAATCACGGACGGCAACAATAATCGCTAATCGTGGGAGAAAGTCGCGGCGGCGTGTTCTCGGCTTTTGTTTATTTGCTCCTCCATTCCACGGGCGCGATTATAGTTTCGATTAAACGCTCCGGGCGGCGTTCTTGTTCGGAGATACGTTGTCGGTGGGAGGAAACGAACGAGCGAGCGAGTGAAGCAGAAAGAGAAAGAAAGAGAATCCCAAGGAACCGTGTGTTCTTTATCTTTTCTTTCCCTCTCCCCCCTTCCCCTTCCGCGCACTCACTGTCTATGTTCTTTATATTCTCTTAGGTTGTTATTATCTCTACATGTTTTTATACTTTCGCATGTTTGTGGTTCATATCTTTTTATTTGCTTTCCTTAAACGTTGCTCTATGTTAAGGATTTGCTTAGGCAATTTAGCGTGCATCAACTCAAACAACCAACTATTTACTTTGTAAGTCTAAGGTTGATATCCCAAGATAACAATGAATTGTATTTTTCCCCTCCCCTCCCCCCCCTCTCTCTCTCTCTCTCGCTCGCTAGCTTCTCGAGCGTGACCTCTCCCAGCCGTTAAATTTTCCGCCCGTGACTCGACATATTATCGGCTCGATTATTTCAAATACGAAGCCAATAGGAGTACGCGCGGGTCGACGATAACGACGCTCTCGCGGTGCATCGTAGGAATTAATCACGGGAGTGTATATTCCGGCAGATATACTGCACCTAGTCTAACTAGCTGGCTGACGCGCGCGCGATTACTCTCCCCCTCTCTCCCTCCGCCCGGGCGATCCGACGCGGAACATAACGCAGCTGCTATCGATACGCGCTTCCGGCTTTCGATGAAAACAGGTCGCGCGGACAGTCCTCGCTCCTCGGCGCGCCGAGGAGTTTCTTCAGGATGATTTGCGCGTTACGCGCGTGCCTAGACGCGCGCGCGCGCGCGCGCGTGCGCGCATGCGCGCAGGGGAAAAGTTCATTACTTGATTCACCGCAATTTCACGGCTGCCACTTTATACTCTCCGTCCCTCCGCGGTTGGTCATAATTTACATTTACGCGGAATCGTCCGCCGGCGCGATAAAAGTACATATACGCGCAGGCGCGCGTCACACACACATACATGCACGCACGGTACGTGCGTAGGCCGTTAGATGGTATGAGCTCGCTCCTTCTCGCGGATTTGCCTTTTGTATTTTACCATACGTCTCCCCTCCCTCCACCGCGCGATTCATCGTCGGTGATGAAGAAGACGCGTGTGGTGGTTTTTCGTCCGTGTGGACGGAGAGGAAGAAGAGGAGGAGGAGCGGAGTCGCGTGGCGCGCGATCGTTATACGTTATAACGGAGGTATCGGTGACGGACGAAAAGCGAGATTCGATGGCCGGTGTCGCACGATGCAGCGCAACCGCATCGCGTGCGCATTACAACAAACAAGCGGCACGGCAGTACAGCCGCTTATCTCGCCGTGATGTACCGTTTAAATACTTCTGATAGCACGCGCTACCATGTTTTTGTACGATATTATCTGTCACATCGATAAAAGCCGATAATATGACGAAGGAACGAGCGTCAAGCTTTCTTTCTCTCTCTCTCTCTCTCTGTCTCTCGCTCGCTCGCTCGCTCGCTCGTACCCGCAAACGTTTTCCAATCGCGAGGAACGATGACGCCCGTTGCTGCGACGGCGTAATTTTTCGTTCAACAGGTAGCCTTACGTCGAAATTAAGTTGACTTAACCACGCGGGATATTGAAATTTCCAATAACCGAGTTCGGAGCGGAGGCGAAGGTGTCCATTAGACTCCGCTGGAGCACGTTCGCCGCTTGCGTGGTGTTATTTCGTAAGATAGATTTTCCGGGAGTGCTCGAATGAAAATTTTCAACTTGCAGGTCGTGCGTGTTGCCCCCCCCCCACATCTCCGAGTACGTCACTCGGAGACTCGCTTCAACTCGGAGAGATACGATCGAGATCGCGAGGAATAATAAAAATACAGTCGTACGGTTTGCGCGCTCCCTCCTGCTTCTATAAACAAGGACACCGAACCTGCGGAATCCGTGATATAGCGATGCTCTCTCGCGGGATAACGGGAGGATAAACGAAACGGACATGGACACGATCGCACATTCGCCACGTAGCTCGCGAGCGTTTCCCGTCGTCGTCGCGTCTCCTGTCGCGCTTCGCGCAAAAATCCAATCCGGTTCTCGCGCTCGCGATTATGGCCTTTTTCGGCCCAAGGTTACGAGACTCCGCGGTTTACATTGCCGCGGGGGGGGGGGACACGCCCGTCGGTGCGGCGTGGCGCGTGATCGCACGCCGGTGCTTCGTGAAGTCGCGCTTTTTCAATCGCACTGAACGATGGCAGGCTAATCCGGCCGCTAAATCAAAGGCCAATCGACGCGCGAAAGGAAAGGTCGCCCGCCCGGTCGCCCGTTGAATTCGCGCTACGCGTCCGCCTCGAATCGCTGCGAGCGGATTTGCACGGCGTCGAGGCCGCGCGGCTGCTGAGAAATTTCCGGAATGTCTCGGTGGCTAAACCTCGCGCGCGCGGCCCGGGCTGTTTTATTCGGCGAAGAGAAGCCGGAGACTCTCGCGGAGACGACGGCGACGGCCTTGCCGGGCGTCGCGATCGAATTAATTTCATCCTTGGTCGAAACGAGCCGATAATATAATTGCGTTCGGCGAGCACGAGATCGCGATTTTATCGCTCGCGGTCTCGAACGCGCTCCGAGCGAACGCGCGTTTGCCTCTCGCAATAAGTGGATCGATTTCGTGAGGGAAAGTCGCTTTATGAACGGCCAATTAATTGGTTGCGACTGATCGAAGCGATGGAACGATAAGTCACGTGTTGCAGCTGACTGCTGCGTCTCGCGCGCGCGCGCAAGAACGCTGCGCGTCAACTTGGCGTCACTCTCGCGGAATATCGCGGGGGTTCCATATTACGACACTCGCATCGAACTAATCTTATTCTCGCGGGCAGTCGCGTTTATACAATCGACGTTATTTTCACCGAACGGTGTCTCCGCGTGCCGCTAAAAAAAGAAAATAAAAAAGAAAAATTCCATACTCGCGAGTCACGGACACTTCCGTGGGGAAAGCTCGTTATCAAGCTGCTCTCAATGCCAAGGCGGACAGACGGACGTACGGACTCGAGTGTACAATTTCGTCGAAATTATCCGATCCTAACCTCCTGACCCCGATTCATCCTGCAGAGTCTCTCTCTCTCTCTCTCTCTCTCTCTCTCTCTCTCTCTCTCTCTCTCTCTCTCCGGCACGGAGCGCGAGCGCCTCACCGCGACATCGCGTGCCTCGCGGAACTGCGCGCGGCTTAGACGAGAGTAATGTTAATGAATTCGTAGTGGACGACGACGATGACAATGACAGATGCGGCGACGCGCGAGAGACGACCGGCCACACGCACGCATCGTCCACGGGCATCTCTCTCTCTCTTTCTCTCTCTCTCTCTCTCCGCGTAGCGTGTTGCACGTGGGAGAGCGAGGTTAATAGACGAACGTGCTCGCGCGAACTCTCTCGTATCTCCCGCGGCTATCTCGGCCGCTCGTGGCGAGCGCGAATTTCGACGCGAATTTCTCGCGGGGCTCGCTATCTCGCTCGCACGCCGGCGCGAGCAACGGTACTCCTTCGCAACGCTAATAGGCGTTACGTAAACTCGCCCGTGCGAAATTAACGACCGGATGTTGGAGCAGCGACTCCGCGAGGGAGGAAGAACGTGCCCGTCCTCGTGTAGTCGACGCTCGCATGTGTCATATCATATGTGTGTGTGTGTGTGTGTGTTTGATCAGCTGATCGCTGTGAACGCGAATCCACGCGCGAACGAGACGTTCGAGTAGCGCGAGAGCCTCGTCCCTTCGATTCGTCCAATTCGTACTCGCGAAAGCGATCACCGGCATAAGGTAAAAACGTCCCAGTATCCGATAACTTTGAAAAAAATATTTATTATTTATTTTAACGATAATGAGTGAAAATAATAATTATTGTAAAAAAGCTAAAAAATATTTGACGATTACTTGGAAGAGAATGTACCCAGTTTGATACTTTTGTATTAAAATAAAAATTAATTAAATAAGTATGCTTCTATGGTCTGGCAAAATAATGGTCATCTAATTTTTATATTATTTCCCGTCGGCACATACTAATTTTCTAATTGCGGTCAGACTCTGAGACAAATTATATCCGGACATTGGGCCATAATTTATTTCAACTGTCCGGTCACCGGTACATTAATGCGCTTCATTATTTGTGTAAATAATAGATATATACATTGGTTTAAATCATTTTTCTCTACTTAAGAGAATCTTAAGTTTTCGAACAAATGCAAATATTTATATGAAAACCATTCTTAATATTATATATTGTATTTCTTGTGACGACCTACGCTTGAACGTCCGGGTACTGGGTTACATTTACCTTGATTGATCTCCCGATGATTATTAATTTTCTTGCCGATCCTCTGATGATTGTTAATCCCACCGCCGGCGGTATCGATAATCCACACAGCAGCGGGTTCTGTGGACGTTTTAAGGACGACAGAAAAAATCAGATCAACCGCATGCGAAGCTCGGAGAGTGACACTTTTTCCTGCGCGAAGGAGAGCGGACTTTCGACGGATTTCGGGCTTCGCCGTTTTCGCTCAGCCAAAACGTAACAAATCCCCTCCTCCCTCTCTCTCTCTCTCTCTCTCTCTCTCTCTCTCTCTCTCTCTCTCTCTCTCTTTCGCCCAGCCCTGTCTCTCCGACTGATTTACGGCGTTCCTTTCACTCTGCTCTCTCGGGACGCCGATCGTGAGCGCTCACGCACGCATGCACGCGTGCACAGGCGAGTGCACGCGCTCACGCACACGGGGTTGGGCGCGTGACGCGTGTTGTACACGTAGCCGAATCGTCGGTGTGTGTGTGTGTGTGTTGTATGTCCGTGTATGTTACGTACGGCGCCGTTGTCGTATCGCACGCGGTTGCGAAACGCGACGGCGTGACGAATTATAAGGTGTCGCTTGCGAGGTGACATTTCTATCCGCCCACGAGTCTCTGCGACGTGAGGAGTGAGCGGGGAGGGAGGGGGGCTCACTCGGTCCCGATACAATTCCCGCTTCATCGATCGATACGCGACGCGACGAGACATGTGTCGCGTAAATCGCGTGCTCTACAACGGTCGGAATTAATTGCACGGAGACGCGCGGCGCGTACACATTTTCCTCCGGGAGTCGCGGCCGCGATAATGTGGCCCTTTCCAGCTGAGAGCACGCGACACCGACTGCCGCGGATTCGGTTTCAACGTAATAAACCGTATCTCGTTCGATTTAACGACCGCGAGACGACGCGCCCGCGCCGGCTCGATCCGCGCCGAGGAAAAGTCGGCCGCGAGGCCGACGAGGGGGAGGGGGGCCGTCAAGGGACGCGGGGGATGAATCGATGATACGCGTCGCACTTCTGAAACTGAGACGCAGGATCCGAGGTGAATCAACCGCTATTCACCGCAGGACACTTCAGCAACTCTCGTCTCTCGTTGTCTCGTATATATTTTGTATACCTAAACATTCGCGGTATCTTTTCTCATCGCGAAGCTCCTCGTGCTTAACCTTTGCCGAACAATCGTTCTCTCAAGGACACAAAACGGGGACGCGCTTCTTCGAACTTGTAGACTTGTCGATCGTGCGCGAAATGAAGAAACTTCACGCTGAAGAGACCGATGACTGACGTTTGACGTGAGTTGTTGAAAAATCGCTCTCGCCGACAACCGAGCAGGGCCTTTGTGCGCGTCGGAGAAAACGCACGCGGCCCCAAACAGATTGAAACATTCAACAACAACAGCCTTTCTTATTATTATTACGTAATAATAAGGCGCTTCCGTCACACCACGGAGCGCTCGCCTCGCTCTTATTCATACGCGAGTCCTCATTGTCTCGCTCATAGCGCCGCCGCCGCCGCCGCCGCCGCCGCCGCCGCCTCACAAAGGCGGCGGCGGCGGCGGCGACGGCCCTCGTGATCGCGCTCTACCTACTTGTTCTCAGATTTATCCGGCGTCTCGAGCCTCCAACTTTTACTCCGCGCCGTGATTTAGCCTCGTAAGGAGATACCGTTCTCATTCACTTCAAACCGTACGGTCTGCTCGGCACTCGAGGATAGCGCGGCGCATCCGGCGCCGTGTACTTTCCCCTTGCGCCCCCCTCGCGGCCGTTCCACCCTCGCCCTTCCCCCGGAGCAGGGGGGCGTGTAAACACGATTTATATGTATGGATCGCGCGATGAATAGCGCTTCTCTAACTGCGCGCGGGGAAAGGAGAGCTTCTTTCGCCGCGAGCCGAGCTCTCTGCAACGTCACTCCTCTCCCCCTCTGCCCCCCCCCTTTCTTTCTTTCCTCTCTGTCAATATCGACATCGCTTCCGAGGTAGCCGCGCGCTGCTTCCATTGGAAGTGCTCGAGTCACTTGACAACGTGTCCGGTGTCTGTCAAGAGATAACTCCGTAGCGACTGTCGCCGCTCCGCAGAAACCGCCAAGTACGAGACCGGGTTCCCCGCGAATCGATAATGCGCCCGCCCCCTCCCCTCGCCCTCGCCGTCTTCGTCTTCATCCTCGTCCTCGTCCTCGTGCGTAGCTCGTTACAGCCGCCGCCGTCGTCGTCGGTGCGCTCGAGCAAGCGGCAATTATAGTACCGATCGCATTTTTACGAGACGTCAGTATGAACTCGTCGCATTCGCGACGCCCGTGATGTCTCAATATCTGCTGCCGCGATTTCGATTATCCCGAATCGGGCGCGATTAGCGCGCGTCGTGTGCCGGTTTTTCTCACTCGTTCCCACAAAAGCGGATCCAGCAGGGAGGGGGGACGAGAGCGAGCCCCAGCTCTCGCGCGCGTGTGGAAAGTCGGCGGAGCCACGCCGGATACCGCTTTGCATAGGGAATAAAAGAAATTATATTTCGCCCGGACGCGAAACTCGTTCCCGTCGCGAAGAGTATGGAGCCTGCCGCTGCTTGAATTAATGGAGCCGTCGCCGCGCGATACATCGCGGATCGTCCGGTGGGAACATGTCCCCCGGACCTGAGGCGCGCGGCGACCGGGTTAAAACCGCGTACGTGGCACGCTCCACGCTGCGACGAGCGACGGGAGATTAAAAAATAGGAAGGAAAGGAAAAACAGGGGAAGAACGAGAAGAAAGGCCGAGCGAGTCGCGACACTCGCAATTTCGCATGGGACGAGCGCCGCGTCGCGGCGTATATCGCGTCCTGTTTTATGACACCGCCCGTTTTATATCCCACGCGTCATTACTTGGCCGCCGTTTAGCTCTCTCTCTCTCTCTCTCTCTCTCTCTCTCTCTCTCTCTCTCTCTCTCTCTCTCTCTCTCTCTCTCTCTCTCTCTCTCTCTCGAAATAAGCGCTCGAGAATGAGCAATTATCGCGCGCGCGCACGCACGACGTCCTCCGGCGGCCGGCTGCGCCGGTGGAAAATGCTGCGGTTACGCGCCTCGCCGAAAACTCTGGCCGCTGGAATATTTAATCCCTCTCAGGAACTTCCAAATTAAAATACTTTCGGCCAACAATGCCGTGTCCGTCGCGCGATTATTAATATTTTATTGTTCCGTTGCCGCGCTTTTAAACGCACGATCGAGAGCGTCCGTCTCGGTCCGAGATATATCCCTCTTGTGATTTGTCGTTTCGGTCACGTGGAAATTAAAATTATAGTTTTTCCAAATTAGAATTATAGTAAAATGTTATCGCTCGCATCGTTATCATTTTAGCATTCACGCTGAGACACGCTGCGTTCGCACCGCCCGCGACGTTAACGTCGTGCACCGCCGCGTGCGGCATGTTTCATGCATTTCCCTGCACTTGGCGTTTCCACGCGAAAAATATCTCACTCGCGTCGGTGCGAGAACGCGCGCTCGTTGTGTCGCGCCACAGATAGAATCCTCGCTCCGTAGGAGTCTCCTCTGCTCGTGACGTTTGTAAAGTGCTTTCGGCGAGCGAGCGAACTAGCTAGCTAGCTAGCTAGCTAGCGAGCGAGCGAGCGAGCGACACCCCATGTGAATCGCCGGATCCAAGGCGGCATAATACGTCCCTATAGGGCAGGTGGTACTTGGCGTACAAACGCGCCCGGTACGTACGGTCGTACACACAGGTAGTCGGGGGATGGGGACAAGAGGAGCGAACGGGGACCCCACCGACGTGTGCTGGTGGCACGGTGCTGGTGTGTCGTTGTCGATGTTGGTGCTTACGAGAAGAGCTCTTGCTTCGGCTTACGGTTTAACAGAGTCGACGAGAGAGCACCCTGAGCGCGCGCGCGCGATTCGAAAACCTCGACTCGGAAAAGCGAGAAGAGACGTGTCGTCGGTCCTTTTCGTACCGGTTTTTCCTTGTGTTTTCTCTCTCTCTCTCTCTCTCTCTCTCTTTCTCCTTGGCAGTTGTCCATCTGCTCTTTTAAGAAGGTAACGTACGAATAATGGATCTCCGCTTGTCCGGTCCCCCGTATTTCTGCTCCCGTTCTTCTCCCCGTGCTCCCCCGCCCCCCTCCCCCTCGCCCACGCGTGGCTTTTGTCCTCCATCCACCCTCTCTCCGTCGCTCTCTTCCTTCTTCTTCTCCCTTCCTCCTCTTGCACTTCCTCGTACACCTTGTGCCGCACCACGTCTTCCCCGCAAGAGAGACGCTCTTTCACCGCGACCGAGGAGAGCAGAGGAAAAAGGAGTGAAAAAATGGCATCGTTCCACCGCTCGCGGCACGGCGCGCAGGCTCTATTGTATATCCCGGGCTAACTGAGTTTGGTCTGTTAGTAATTCGATTGTCGTGGCCGCGGCTGGTAATTTAAATCAGCCAACGACGACGGCGACGGCGACGGTGGGAGCTACGACGAGGATCGCGTTATTAACTGTCGCGAATTGCGTCGCATTGTTGGACCTTGCTCCACTCCCCTCGCGCGACTACGTTATAAATGAGGAAACGATCGCGTAAAGTCCCCCACGAATTACGGGCGTTACGATTACGCGGTTTTACTCGTCGTACACGCGCGACCCGGCGAGCGCGTAATTTCCCGTCTTATCGTCAGCCTTGCGAACTCGAACGTGAAAAGGCGCCCGCGACTTTGCGGCGAAAATTCAAATCGAATTTCCTGCGCGACAGCGATATTCGATCAAGGTACGTGCAGTTATTTTCGGATATTAAACGTCTCTCGACGAATATTAAGCCACATCTACGGTTGAGATGAAACTCAGCTCGGGGACTAACCGGAGGATAAAAATCTCATATCGGCATGCTGGAATGAAAATTGGATTTGTTGCGCGAGAATCAGGCCTCTCTCTCTCTCTCTCTCTCTCTCTCTCTCTCTCTCGTCCCCCCTTCTCTCCTCCCTATTTCAGTCTCGGCCTAGCATCATATTAGAGCCGGCCCCCGAAGGAAGGAAGGAACAACGAGCTTCGTTAGCGCGGTGTCGCGGCGTCGCCGGTTTTCAGGATCGATGCTCCTCCGCTCGACGTTCTCTTTTTCCACTCTCTCGTCTTGCCCACTCGGTCGAGTCCTACCACCTAGCCAGCAGCTCTAGTCGCCTATCTACCGGCTCTCATCAAGGACGAGCGAAGCTCCGCTGTCGCACCCTGTCGCGCTAAGAGCAAGTAAAAATAAAGTTGCCGCGCTGTTCCTTCGCGGAGTTCCTTTTACTAAATAAGCCGTTAGTAATATACGCTTTAAATACCGACGACGCTTCTTTCCCCGCGGCATCGACCACGCGAACGAATTTCTCTCTGTCTCTCTCTCTCTCTCTCTCTCCCCCTCCCCCTCTCTCCCTCCTTCCGTTGCCCTCGCCCTTTCGACACTCCGCTTTCTTACACGCGAAGCGAATTTCAAGCGGATTTGCTTGCGCGAAGAACAATCCTTTCGCCGCGCTCGATCTGCCAATCGATCGCTGGTAACGATCGGCTGGCCGCGAGGGGACACGGAGAAGGTGGGTGGGGGGGAGTTAAATTTCTTCTTTCCCTAAAGGCGGCGAGCGAAACCCGTTTGACATTTACAGACGCACGTAGTCGTCGTCCCGAACCTGCCCCGCGGCCAGCCGCGGCGGCGGCGGCTTATTGTATGCGAGTGGGTCCAGGACGACGATGACGTTTCGAACGCGACGCCGCCGGGTAGATATTAATTCCCGGCGTGATTTATCGGAGGTAGCACTGGCGCAAGACGCGTCTCGAGCATCCCACAATTACGTCCGATAGCCTTCGCTCGCTCGCACTCTCCGTCGGTAGTCTCTTCATCGTCTCACCAGGTCCGCGCGAACGAGCGAGCGACTCTCGTTGCCGGGGCCTTGCGGAGTGTATCGTCCTCTCGCGACATCCTCGTCATTAGCGATTTTTCGCAAAATTACACCCACGTCTAGGTTCGCGCGATTTGCCTCCCGAGTTGCTGGCGCGTCGACCGTGGATTCGCTCCCGGCCGGGGCGCTTCGACAGGTTGCTCCTCGACCTGAAAAGTGTTTCAACCGGGAAAACCGAGAGAACCTCGGATATCAGGCTGTCTTAATTCGCGAGTATACTCCATTGAGAGCCTCGAGACTCGAGCAACGCGAGACTGTAGCAGGCGCGCGAGTAAGTAGACTTTCCTCGATCTTCTCCCCCCCCCCCTCCCTCTCTCTCTCTCTCTCTCTGTGATCTCGATAGTATTTTATTTCACTTGATTCGTGCGGAAGATAAACATCTCCAATGGCTCTCGCGAGAGAACACGCGCGCCAAGGCCGCGTCTTATCGATCGCGAATCCCGGCGTTTCCGCGAGACGGCGGCGGTTTCCTCGCGCCGGGGAAAATAACGCACGAGGCGTCGATGACGCGCGCGGACGTCGGCAATAGAAGCTACGAGAAAGTAGCAGCTTATACGAATGCATTTCGAAAGGTACGTTCGAAAGTGACGACAGGCGGCGGTCGGGAGACCTAGAAACAATGCCCGGTGCATGCTCGTTCAAGCGGCGACGAACGAACTTACGTAGGTACGAACGAGCGAGCGAGCGAACGAACGAACGGACGGACGAACGAACGAACGAACGGACGGACGAACGAACAGCCGCAGTTCGCTTATCGCGGCCACGCCTAATCGCTCTGATTACGACGGCGCGGCGCTGTCTTGCGGCCCGGATCTTTAAAACCCGGTTCGCGCTCCGACGGTCGTCGCTAGCCGCGAGTCGACGCTCGCGGATCGACCGATAATCGAGCGAGATCGGCCGAACCTCCGATATCTGCCTCTCCGAACAGCTCGGCTCTCTTAATAACCCGGCCGGGTTTCAAGCTCGCGGAACTGCGTTGCGCCGCTGACGCAATAAGTGCGGATCGATTATTATCCGCGAGTGCGTCGGTTAACCGAACCGTCGAGCTCTCCTTCTCTTCCCTCCCTCCCTCCCTCTCTCTATCTATCTATCCATCCATCTCTTTGTCTCGCGTAATACCAGCGGCGCACGATGAGTAATATTCGCGTTCTCTAAATTCGAATCGCGTGCTGCTGCAGCGCGAGGTAATCAGGGAGTCGCGTCGATAATTAACGCACTGTTGACCGAGAAAACTCAGGTTGCTCAGGCCAGCTGAATGTTGATTGCGGCAGCGCCGCGGCGCTGCCGCAGACTGTAACGAAATCTTCGGATATGCCGGGACAATTCTATATACGTGTATCTACACATCCCGACGAATCGAATCGTACCTCTCTCTCCCTCGCTCACGTCTAAATATTTGAGAAACAAAGCAGCTGGCAACAATCAGACGACGCTGACGACAATCGGTGGCAGTGGGTACGACAAGACGAGATAATCAGTTGAAGTATCGTATTTTTTATTAGACAAAATACAACATTTCCGTATTGTATATTAACGCCGACGAGGTTCTCAGATTAGATACACCAGAAGGGAAGTACCGCATACTTCCGGCGTTCACCGAGCGACGCGCGCGGTCACTCGCCGAAGACACGATCGATGGCCTGAGGACAAAAAAGATTTCCGACGACATTTTCACGGGAGAGACACACACACACACACACACACAGCGTCCCGGAAAAGTTTCTCACACAGATACACACCGACACACGTACATAATCGGCGCGCTTTCTCACCTCGCCGACCCGCCGCAGCGCGGCTCTCCGGCGAGATCCGGCGTCGGCTGGCGGCACCCGGATCTCCGATCCGGGTCCGTCACGACCCGCGAACGATCTACGAAGGCGTTTCAAAGTCAGTCGCCAGCGCTAATCGCGCTCGCGCGTGCATCGGCGCTCGCTCGCTCGCACACGCGCGCACATAAGGGAGGCAGAACACACAGGCTGGAGTTCGCCGGCCGAGAGAAAGTGAACCAGTTGGCGGCGTTGGCGAATTTCTCGTCGCGCGGCGTGTTGTCTGCCTGTGCCTCTACCTGTTGAGAACCGGCAACCGTGCCTCTCCCGTCGTCTCGCGATTATGCCCGCGCCGTGCGATTAATCGCGGCGAGCCGAGCGCCGAGCGATTTTCGGCGGCGAACCGCCTTCCTTTTCCGCGCCGGCGAGCGCGCGAGCGCCCGCCCCGTTATTTTCGTGAATTCCGGGAAACGAACGTCCGTCCGTCCGGCCGGCCGGAGACCTTTCGGCCTCGAAGCCGCGGAGGCAAATCGCGCTCTCCGCGCCGATTGTCCATCGATATACCCAGACACGCTACTTGCCGCCGCTGTATATCAGTTCGCGAGAGCTGGACTCTGCTGGCTGCCCCGCACACGCCTGCGTGCGTGTGAACGCGGCTGCATAGACCTTTCCCAAAGGATCTGATAATCCGCTCTCCGAAGCCCGTAATTACGTAAGATCTCTTCATTTTCTCCCATCGCGCCGACGATGACGGCGACGAGATCCTCCTTTACCTCTTCTGTCTTCTTTCTCTCCGCTCTTGCTCTTCTTTTTTTCTTTCTTTCTTTCTTTCTTTCTTTCTTTGTCCTCGCGCTGGGCATTGACGTCGCGCCGCGTCGCGCGTCGGGCGAGAAAAGTCAAGCGCGACGTGATCGGGGTTCGTCGCTGCGATGGAAATAGCTCAGCGGCGGGCCGATGTTGCGAGAGAGAGAGAGAGAGAGAGAGAGAGAGGGAGAGAGAGAGAGAGAGAGAGAGAGAGAGAGAGAGGGAGAGAGAGAGAGAGAGAGAGAACGATACCGCGAAACGCGGTCGCGCGCGGCGCACCGAGCGCGTGCAGCATCGCGGTGTGCGCATAGATGCGCATTTAATTACTCAATTAAGCGCGTTTCTAGCGGCGCGTCGCGTCCGTCGGCAAGAGTGGAGCAGCGCGCAGCGCCGGCTCGGTTACGCGCGCGTTCGGGATTAACGAACCGAAAGTGCGTTCTTATTTTCCCGCCGTGATTGCAGGCCGATTGCGCAAAACCGCCACCTCGGGCCGCCGGCTGCGCTCGCGGAATCCGCGCAGCCGAAAACTAGATCAGAATTCAAAGTGGAGCGAAAGCGCGCGCCTCGCCTCGCCTCGCCTTTGCTCGCTCGCCCGAAAGAAGGAAGAGGAGAGTGCGAATAAAAATCGCGAAGCGTGCTCGCGAGAGCGGAGGAGCGGTCGTGTCTCGTTGCAAGTCGAAAGCCGCTACTCGCACTTCCGCGAGATCTCTCGTCGTAACCTTCGCGGCCGCGCAGCGGCGTTTCGCTTATTTCCATCGGAGAATCGTTGAAGGAACGCGCAAGAAAGCTCCGCCGGAATCGGAATGGCTTTTTTATTTCAGCTCGTATAACTAACATTCCTCCCCTTGCTCCTTCATCTCCTACGCCTACTATCGAGAGATATCGATGGTTCTGCGGAATTTTCATCACGTGGTGTGCGCGTTTATTACTCGGTCACGCGAAAATTCGTGGTCGTCGCGATAATAAAAAAAAAAAAGGCAAGAGACAAGAGGAAAAAAAAGTGCGAGTTTTTTTTTTTTTTTTTTATCGGAGAGATATGAGAAATAGAGCGACTGCCGCCGCGTGTTCGTTCGTTCGTTCCCTCCGTCCCTGCGCGGCGTGAGGCAGAGCGCGGGGCGGGTTGGATAAAAAGAAAAAAAAAGAAAAACTCTGTTTCTCTCGTCATTCCGGACTGGGGAATACTTCCGCGCGCGCACATCCCCGGAATACCGTAGAGCAGCGGCGGACCATTTATGCGCCGCGGAGTCGCGAGGTGCGATGCAAAACGCGTACGCGTTCTCGCACTTGCGCAACTGCGTAACGGCCACGCACGGCTTTCTTCCTTTCTCGTCCTTTCCCGAGCGCCCGCGCGATAACGACGAGCATTCTCTTCTCTTCGTCAACTCGACCCCGCGGGCGTCGATCTTTCCCTCGCTTTTTTTTCCCCCGCGTCGCGCTATCGCGTATCGCGCCCCGTTTCGCTCATAATCGAGCCATTAGCGCGGCGCGCTCGCGATTAACACGTTGTTAAAAGGTAATCAATGTCTGCGGCAACGGCGAGCGGCTGAATTACAGCGGCCGATAACGATGACCTAACCAGGCACGACATACGGCAGAAGCGCGAACGACGCCGATCCTTCGCTCCCGATCGATCCGCGAGGAGGAACTTTCAGGGACTCGCTTCGCGCCGGACACTCGACGGGCGAATAATCGATCGTCGGCAGACGACGACGAGACGACGCCGAGACGAGGCGAGACGAGACGGAGACACAAGACACACGGGAACAGGCGGAATTAACCGCAGATAAGGACGAAGGACGAAGACGCACGGCGAGCGGGATGAGCTATTGTTAACGCGCTGGGATCCCAGACCGGAGATCCAATTTTGGTAGAAAGCGGGATAAAGGAACGCGCGCGTGCGCGAGAGAGAGAGAGAGAGAGAGCACGCCGCCGGGGGTGAGAAGCGCGCGATGCGTAAGAGACGAGGGGAAGTCGGCGGCCGGGTTGTACGGCCAGGACGGCGAAGAGAGTTATTGACCTGCCGTGGCGGGTGGGTCCTTGTTCGGGAGAGACGGCTGGCTGCTGCCTGGCGACTGCTCGCAAGGACCTTTTTGAGGTCGTGTGCGTGGCACGCGAGACTGTCGTCAAAGTAGAACGTTGCGCGGCATAATGAGTCATCCTTTCTCTCTCTCTCTCTCTCCCTCTCCCTTTCTCTCCCTTTCTCTCCCATTCTATCTCGTTCCTCCCCCCCCCTCTCTCTCTCTCTCTCTCTCGTTCTTTAGCAACAAAGTACAATCGTTCGTTCTGCTCGCGTCACGTTATCGCGATTATCATCGCAATACGCGAAAATAGACGCATCCGATCGGCAGCTTGACCCCTCGGCGTCTCGCGAGTCTGCCGAGACTTCCCCCCTCCCCCTGTTCGAAATCGTACAGCCCCCGCGCACACTTCAGACGCGTCCACCCTCGTCTCGTTTACAACGAGCGCGTCGTACGTGGGTGCCGCCACTCGTGGACTCGCGGACTAAATGAATTTAATCATCGGGCGGTAAACCCTCTTCCCTCGTTCGTCCTTCCGCCTTCTGTCTTCCTCTCTTTCCGCTCCACCCCTCTTCCTACCGCGTCGCCGAGTTGCCGAGGCCAACGACCGCCACCGCCGCCGCCGCCGCCGCCGTCGCCGTCGCATCGGATGGCGGGGTGGCGACGACGAAATTTCACTTATACCACGCCGCGGGGGAGAAAGAGGTCCCCCTTTCAAAGGGAAACACTTTGTGCTCTTAACACCACGTGAACGCGCGCACGCGTGTGTGCAGTCGATGACTCCTGTTAATCCTAGATTGCCGGGCGCGTTGGGGGAGGCTCGTTAAAGCCGTCGGTCGGACAGTCTTGCGTGTGTTTCGAATATTTCTCCGAAAGTCGAGATCAAAGGAGAGAGGGTCCGAGAGGAGGATCCGCCGAGAGAGAGAGAGAGAGAGAGAGAGAGAGAGAGAGAGAGAGAGAGAGAGAGAGAGAGACGGCGGATTCCCTTCGGCTTTTACACCGCCTGTTTCGAAATCGACGTCCGCGGGCGGCCGGGATGAATGTGGCCGGCGGAGGAGATGACGGCGGTGCGCTCGGGCGGGGCGCGCTTGTGCGCCGGACGAAGTTCCTGGTCAGAATCCTGATGGAGCACGATCGTCTGTGCGTTCCCGCAGCAAATATTCCCGCAGACGTTGAGATGGGAAAGCAGAGGATCTCGGGAGACGCAGATACGGATTGACAGGAAGGAAGAAGCCGTGGACCGCGAAGTCGCCGACGGCCGCCAAGTCCGCCGGAAATGACGACGGTGACACACGAGGAGGAGGAGGAGGATGCGGGGCGGGGCGAGACGAGACGGGCGCGCGCGCGCGCGCGCGTGCTTTCGAATACCGAAACGATCGCAGGCGGTTATTAGAATAATTAAAACTGTAATTGGATCCTTCTGATATTGAGTGAAAGCGAGCGCGCCTGGGTGACGCTTGATTATTCCGTCGCGTTTACATAACGCCGTGAAAATAATTGCCCGGCGTATTACGCCGTCTCGCCGCGCGCACAGACGGCGGCGGGGGGGGAGGGGGGTGTAGCCACGCGGGATCGCGCACGACACTCCGTTTGTCATGCGAGCGTGACAGAGCCGCCACACTCGTAAAATCCTCGGCCGTCGTTTTGTCGTCGTCGTCGCTGCTGCTTTTGCCGCGAGTCACACCAACAAAGTGTAACCGCCGTCGCTCCAGGTTGCCCGCGACGAGGAATTATCATCGGCGGATCAGTGAAAGCACACGCGCGGCGCAACGCGTGTATATAGATTCAGAACACACGGCTCCGCTTTACGAGCCTCGCTCGCTCGACGCGCGATTTCTACGATTTCCTGCTACGGCCCCGAGACTCGCGCGCCTGTGTCGTCGTCGTCGTCGTCGTCATCGGTCGCACCCTTCGGCTTCGTCGCTCCGCGAAGTGCAAACTTGTGTCGAGAGGGAGAGCGCGGAATTTTTCTGCAACTCCTTCCCTCTCGCGCGACTTCCGCGCGCCGCGACAATGCGCGATTCGCGCGGACGGTGCGGAGTTTCGCGGAGCCTCGAGGGCAGTCGGCGGAATTTAATCTCCTTGATTGCTCGCGAGTAGATAATCGGACAGATCGAGAAGGAGAGAGAGAGAGAGAGAGAGAGAGAGAGAGTGTGTGTGTAATTACGAAATTAATTAACGAAATACGGGGTGAAAAGTATTTCTCGTCACGAGCGCGCGAGGGCCACCTCCGCTCGGCGGGGGTCAGTCTTGTCTCCGACCCGAGTCGACGCGATGAATTTTGCGTGTGCGTCGCTCGCACGAGCCGATGGACGAGCGGAAACCGTGTGAGGTCCGTTCGCGCACGTACGACCAGCGCGGGACGAAACGCGCGTACAAGAACAACACGAGGCGGACGACAGCATTAGCAGAGCGGATGGACACGCGAATCGAATGCGAAACAGGATCGCCGGGGGAGGCGGAGGGAGGGAGGGGGGGTTGCTCGAGAGCGGAACTCCGCGTTCGTCCCCTCGTTGCACCGACGAGATCGGTCCTGTAGGTCCGCTGGAAAAAGCGCGCGAGGGCGTCGTGGGGGAGGAGCAAAGTGCCGTCGACGACGAGGAGGAATCGTCGGAAAAAGGGAAAAAATTAATAAATCGCGCGCGGCTCGCAGACGCGCGGCGTTTTTACTCGCGCAACAATTTCCTGCAGCAGTCGCGCCTCGGCTTGCGGCTTCTTTCATTTTTTCCGTCTCGACAATTCCTCGCCGCTGTCGAAGAGAGGCGGCGGCTCCTCCCTCCTCTCGAGGGAATCGCGCTTCATCCGGGATGCAGCCGGACTTATCCCGAGTCGTTTACCCGCGCGTGTATCCGTCGTGTGTCGTTGCGACTTCCGACGTCGGACGATGATCCGTCGTGCTGTTCCACGTCGCGCGTCCGAGCGGCCGCGAGCGAAGCTCTTACCGGCGGACTTTCCCTTTTCGAGCGGTCGCCAGGAGAGACAGAGGCGCGTGCGTAAAAGTCACACGCAAAATCGCGACTCTCGTCCCGGACGTTACGCGAGATCGCGTGGACTCGCGAAGAAGGATTCGCGTGGACTCGCAGCGCGCGCGCGCGCGCGCGCGTTTCACGGATTTTGGGAGCGAGCTCGCCAGCGAGCTCTCTGTCTCTGATCACCCCGTCTCACTCGACGACCGTCGACGGCCCCGTCGTGTGTGTGTGTGTGATTGAGCCTGACGAGCTGCGCTGCCAATCGACGCTGCGCACCGGTCACGTAATTACACTGTGATCGCCCTCTCTCGTTTGAATTAACGTTTGCGACACGTCGCGCGACCGCTGACTTCGCTTTTCGTCGGACACTTTATCGCTCCGACGAGCTAATTTGCGACAAATGTCTTTTTGATGTTCCTTTGTGCTGTCATTAGCGTGGTACCTCTCCGATAGTCGGCGAATTCGCCTCGTCGTACTATTCTAAATAATGCAGAGTTCCAAGAGGTACAACAGCGACGAGCGCGCGACTTTTCCCACGCGATGATTCGGTATATGTATTTATTTATTTTTTCATTATTCGCCGTGTGTGCATGCTAATAGCTGACCAAACGTTCCTCGATTTGACCCTTACAATCTGTGCGCTGGGGAGAATGAACCTTGACCTTTCTTTTCTCTGTTTCAGCACTCGATCGGCAAGAAACCAACCATCCAAGTCGCGGGAAATGAAGGGGTGAGTGAGAACAATTTTTTTCCAACAATCCCCCGTGCGATACTCTTGTAGACGCGCGTATTTGTATTTCTTCGATATTCTCGCTGACACGTTCTTCGACATGCTCGCCGGACAGGTGAATCCCCGATGCGTTATGCGTTGTCGGCCCGTCGTCACGCGGGATAGATTGTGAGTGGCTTCATTAAAATACGACTAAGCGTTCGCGGAAGTAGCTTGAAAACCGCAAATGAGATTCTCATCTCGTCGCTCGACTACATTTTGTCCACGTTTCTACAGAAAAAAATCGACATTTCCTCTTTCTCTTTTCCCTCTCGGTTTTGGCGAGCGAATCGCTCGCCAAGACTGATTACCGCGTAGCGCGTGCAAACACACTTCTATGAATCATTATTTAGCGCCAATGACGTTGCACGCGGAAATACTGCGTGTGTCGCGACGACGACTTTTTCCGGTTTAGCATTTATCGCGCGAAATCAAGGCAAGGAGTTAATAGTCCCCGTTAATTAGCGCGCCGCACATACAGGCCGCGTGTATACACACACATCCGTAATTCTCAGAAATTCCCTCTTGGCCGAAATGGATCGCGCGGTAAAAGGATCTCTCGCCGGTACATGACATCTCTCCGCGCGAGTCGAGTCCGGGGAGAAAGGGCGGGCGGCAAAGCCGACGGACTGAATGGAGAACGGTGAAATTTTCTTTCGGTGAAAAAAAAAGTGAGAGTGAGAGGACGAGCGTGCGCGCGAGAAAGAGAGAGAGAGAGAGAGAGAGCGAGCCGCTGTCGCCGACGCCTCGTCGTCCCGACGTCGATTTACTTAATTTACTCACGTAATCCGCTAATCACGTAAAATTGTATTCGTTAACACCTTAGCTCGCGCGAATTTCAATCTGTACGATCGAGAGAGACCGCTTCTCTAATATACGTCGTATATCAGTCATTCATTAATAAGCAACGCTGAAATTAGAATTATTTTCCCCGGAGCAAGAGACACCTTCGCGCGTGTCGCCAGTGTCATTTTCTCCCTACCTTTCACACGTTAGATTCTTTTGAGGTTGCGTCGCAAGATCCGACTATCCTGGCGACTCTGTCGTCGTCGTCGTCGTCGTCGTCGTCGTCGTCGTCGTCTCCGTCGCCGCGACGGCGACCGGACAAGAAGGTGGCGCGTCTCGCGTTACACGCGAAAAAGATCCCGCGATCGTGTCGAGAGCTCGATCTCTCGGCCGTCTGCGAGCGGTCACGATGCGTATATACGTGCCACGTGTGTGCGTGTATTGTCACAGCTACATACACATACACACACACACACACACACACTGAAGGTACCGCGGTGAAGGCGATCGAGGTTGGCCGAGCAAGGTTATACACCATTTTCTCTCGCGAACCTTTCTGGCCCTCCGTATGCGCGAACACGCGAGCGCGCGGCCAATGAATTTTTGTCCCGCGATGACGGAGAAGTATCGAGAGAGAGAGAGAGAGAGAGAGAGAGAGAGAGAAAAGGAAGAAGCGGTGAAACAAGCACGTTTATTTCGTACGAACGCGCACATTCGCGCTCGACTCGCCCCGCGAAATCTTCCGCACGGCGGCGCGCGCGCGCGCGCATGTGCGCCGAGCACGAGCATTTCGCGCAAATTAGTCAAATCGGATACGTTAGAAAACGCGATTAATGTATCAATTATGCATACACGCGCTGATTACGTGTGCGTTTTCGAGCTGGTTATACGGCGACATGCTTTAGAAGCAACTCCGTCTACTGTCGTACCCTCGTCGAGGCACGTGTAAAGTCAGTGACAATTTTCTCTCTCCTCTCGCCCCCCCCCTCTCTCGCTCGCATATCGCGCGTAAATTACTGATACGGCATTATATTATCGCGGTTAATTAGACCTCGACTACTGCTCGTGAACCGATCGAGGAGAAGTCGGTGAAGGCGAACCCTTATCGTTCTCCTTCTCTCTCTCTCTCTCTCTCTCTCTCTCTCTCTCTCTCTCTCTCTCTCCGTTTTCTTTTTTCTCTTTTTCTTTGCTCGTTTTAGACTCGGTCGTCGGCGCGATCGTATCACGTCGTATCGGCGCGCGTTGAGCCACGGATTATTTGTGTTCGCTCGAAAAAGCGGCCTTCGCTGCTGAAGAGGAACGGAACGTCGCGTCGTTAACGTGAAACGCTGAGGAGCGGCCATATGCCACCGCGCGTGCGTTCCTTAACGACAGCGGCGGCCGGTCGCCGGACGACAAAATCTCTCCTCCGTTGACCCCGAAGGTAATCGACCTCCTCGCCCCGTCCTTCGTCGGGCTTCCCCTCGCTTCGCGACTATGCTCGTTTGCTGCTCACCTGCTCACCAAGTTCCGACGAGGACGCGCTCAACCTGTCTTGGGCGCGACGGCACCGAGGAGAGGCTCCGAACCCCGTGATCTTGCTTGGAGATTTTACTTCCTTCCTCTTCCCCTCTCTCCCATCCCCCCGCGGCGTTTCTTCGCGACTAACCTCTTTAGCGCGTTGAACATCGCGGTGACCGGCATTGTGATACTATCTGCGTCTTATCGAATTGTTACATGCAGAGTTTAATCCGCGTCCGCGAGGCAGTCGTTCTCGGCTGACAGAGAGGAGATAAGACGAGGTGGGGGAGGAGGATGCATGTATCCGGAATATTGTTCGTTCATCGTGATCAGATTGACTTCTGCGCAAAGTCGTGGTGGAAATCTGTGGATTTTTGCCGGTAGATTCAAGATGGCTCGTTTCCGTGAATTCTCCTTCTCGAAGCTTGTGAACGATAGATGCATCTAGTACTGACGTGTCCTGTCGCAACGTTCACAATTTCCCACGGACAAAATCTTCTTTATTTCTACCGGACTAACTAATGTTCTCCTCGGCGGGGAGTGTCGGAGATTATTGTTAAGGGGACGTTTTTGGAAACACCACTGGTCATATTCCTCGCCGAGAATGACGAGGCTATTTTCCTTTGTCATTTTTAGAACGTTACCTTTTTAGAAGCTTACCTGAAACATCGATTCTACGCGAAAAATCCGCTAGATTTCAGGCCAGGCTCGAAGGAGAAGCAACGGGAAATCTTTGTAGAGTGTAGAGTTTCTCTCGCAGGTCAAAATCGTCAAAATCAGATCATTTTTAAGATATTCTTACAATTCGCCAACCGGACATGCTGCAATTTTACGTGGAAATTCGCAAGAAGATACGTACCTAAAGTCTCGGATGTGTCTCCGAGAAGTACACATTCTGGGGATGCCAATTCTTACGCGGTCGCGGAAAACAACTTTGCCACGCAACGAGGTTCGCGCGAGCTGGGAATCACCACTGGGAGACGGTGAATAATCGGCGCGTAATCGGTATCTTGGAGGCTTCTTGGAAAATCTATCGCGTTACTGCTCTTGCCGAGCGAGACGAAGTAACGGCAATGTGCGACCGTGGTTTTCCGTATAGTCGGCGAAAAGTCATCCTTTTCCCTCTGGTTTATCCATTCATGACGATCCATTGTTGTCCGCGATTACCCATTCACCGTGATCGTTTGACCGTTCAAAGGTGCTGGCCGTGCTATTCACTCTGACCTTTGACAGGCTCGCGCGCTGTTAAAGATCCTGAAGATCGATGCCGTAGTTAGCGGTGACCTTTGCGCGATCAACCGACGTGATAACGCCGTAGGCCGTGGAATAAGTCCCAAACTCGACTCCGTCGCTCGCGGCCTGGAAGCGCGTCGTATTCCTTAAGGACGACTTTCGTCACACGAGAGTGCGAAAGCCGCCGAGCTCGCGGCGACTCGCCGTCAAGAGTGGAATCATTGACGTCATTGAAAGTTGCGCGCGCGCGGTTGCGCCCCGCGTGTGCCTCACCTCTGTCTAATAATATCCGAAAGCCGATTTCTCAGAGCGTTCGATTCAATTCCCTCCTCTCCGCCCCCTCTCGGGCGAAAACGTCGAGACCGGGAGGAGGAAGCAATCGCCCGAATCGCAATTTCTCCCATCCGTCGCAATTTTTCGATTCTCAATACGCGGCCTCGTCTCTCTCTCTCTCTCTCTCTCTCTCTCTCTCTCTCTCTCTCTCTCTCTCTCTCTCTCGCGCGCGCGCGCGTACATCAATCGATACAAATTCAACGGACCGCAAATTTCCTCCTTATTCCCCGACGACGACGACAACGACGACGACGACGACGACGACGACGATGACGACGACGACGACGACGACGACGACGACGCAGACCAGGTCGCCGGGGAAAGGCACGTCCCTCCCCGCCCGGTACAGTCCCGAAGCAGCGCGCGGGGTTAACTCTCGAAGTACCTCTCCTCCTCCTCCGCCGTCGTGTTCCTTTTTGCTTCTTTCGATCTTTCACGCTCGTTCCGGCGCGCCGCCAGGAGCGTAGCGATTATTCCAGTATAATTCGCCGTTTAGCGGGCGTCCTTGCCGCGGCTGACGTATCCAGGGAGAACCGATCTCCGTTCGCGCCTTCTCTATACCACCACACGTCCACCTAAATCGCGCTGCAAGCGCGTATCTGTGTGTCTGTATGTGTGTGTGTGTGTGTGTGTGTGTGCGCCGTGCGTAATGCGCGATTTCATGTTTATAGCAGCAATGCTCGGCACGATCGGGCACGATACGTGTGTAACAATCAGCCGGGCCTCTCCTCGTATGCAGAAACACGACTTTGACACGTACAAAGTCGCTACATCGTTTCTCTCTTTCTCTCTCTCTCTCTCTCTCTCTCTCTTTCTCTACTTTTCTCTCGTGCTCTGTCTATCCGTCAATCTCGAGGCATAGGCCTCGATCGTGGATCTTTCCTCTCACTCTCTCGCCTCCTCGTGGAATTTTATCATGAACGCGCAGAGTTTCTGCGTTCGTACGAGACACGGTTTAGTGATAGTTGCTACTTTTTCTTTTTTTTCGCGGAGATTCGTGTGCGTCGTGGACAGCTCGCGCGCATGAACGTGGCTGCCGTGAGTGTGATTGTTCCGTGTGTGTGCGGCTTTGAGCGAATGTGTGCGTGCGAGCGTTCGCCTTCACATTGTTACCTTTCACTCGGTTCTTAGAGCGACCGCTTATATGTGTGTGTGTGTGTGTGTGTGTGTGTGTGTGTGTGTGTGTGTGTGTGTGTGTGTGTGTGTGTGTGTGTACATATATATATATATATATATATATATAAATACATACATTTTATTATATATAAAGAAGGCTTTACCGCGCGGGAACCGCGCGTTATTGCCACCATTACGGAAAGGCCTCGGACGGGTTTTCAGAGACACGGAAGAAAGTCGTTCCGGAAAATGGTCGATCGTCCGAATCTGACACTTCGGCACATCCGGGAAACGGGCTTCGGTGTGTGCCGCGCCTCAAAGAGAAAGAAAAGGAACTGAAAGCGTACGTAGGCGATCCTAATATTCAACTTCGGCGAATTTTCTTGGAACCGATTACGCACATTACAGAATAACGCGGTATCGCGTTTTTTTTTTTTTTCACCCTGCAGACTTCACCTCGACGTTTTTTAGTCCTGCAAATTTAAGCTCGCTGCTTTTATATGTTTATCGGTGCTCGACGTCCGCCGTGCGCGCGAACCAAGAAAGAAAGAGAAGAGAGAGACGGAGGAGAAAAGACCTCTCCGCCGACGACGACGAGGCGTCCCTCGGAGCGTTTTGCGAACCGCGCAGAATTTCATCGAACTGCGCGCGACGGCGAGTTTCACGAGTCGCCCCCGTGATCGATGGCCGATCGATCGATCGATCGAGAGCCGGTCATGGGTGATTTTGTAAACTTTGTTTTCACCGATTGCACAAGTGCGCGCGGACAGACCGCGGGAGTGAGTCAATTCTTATTACGTTGTGCACGTGGCAAAAAGGCAGGGGGGAGGGGTGAGGAAAAGCAAACGATCGATTCGCGCGACGTGCAAAACGCGCGACTGTTGCCGCATCGTCTCTCCCCCTCTTTCCCGCTCCGCTCCGATATCGCCAGGGCGCGCGATGACGGGGTGAAAAAGTCGATGACGCCGAATTGCGACACGAAAAATCCCCGTCGATCGTTCGGCAAAAGGATAACAGGGGGGGGGGCCCCGCCACATGCACGCGCGCGCACGCGCGCGCGCGTAAAAGTAAAACTCGGACGGCCGCATTTAATGTTACGTGCGCTCGCGCGTCCCCATTCGTCGCGACGCTCGGCCCCGGGCTCGGTTTCGCAACTTTTTCGAGCTCGCTTCTGAAAGTCGTTCCGGAGGGAACGCGATCGAACGACGACGACGATGCGTTTGTCCTTCAGGGACGATCGCCAGGCGGAAGTTCCCGCCGAGCGTCGTGTCTCTCACATTGTTTTCGCGCGCTAAACGCTTCCTCCTTGAGCAGCCGCGTTCGTTGCAACACACGGACGCGTCCGTGCGCGCACGTAACACGTAACTGTGTTACGTACACACATACGCAACACACGTGCGTGCGTGGCTATTGGCGCTCGCGCGCGCGCACACACACGAGGCTCCCTTGCCGGCTAAAGGCGCGCGGTGTTCCATCGCGACTGACACGAAACGTCGCTGCCGTAACAGTTACTTTTACGCGTGACCCACTTGCCATTCCAGCAGTCGAATCTAAGCGCACCACCGCCTGCGCTGGAGCGAAGTGGGTCGCCCTGAAATCGCCTGAGACCGGCCGGCCGTGCACGAGGCAGGCGCAACCCTAAAACGAAGGTCGCTCCGCGGAAGGTCGAATGCGCGCGACCTCGCGATCGAGCGTAGCGAGCGAGCGCGCGGAGATCACCGCCGCGAGTCGTCTTTCTCTCCCTTTCTATCTGCTATCGATCGCGCTTGTGACAATTGTTGCTGATTCGATGATATTGTTTGTAAGCTTGCCGATTGCGGCAATGATTGCTTTATATTTGCAGCATTATTGTTCGAGCAGGCTCTGGCATCTTATCTGATTAAGATTCTTCTCCTCCTCCTTCTCTCACTCACTCGCTCACTCTCTCTCTCTCTCTCTCTCTCTCTCTCTCTCTCTCTCGGCAGATTCTCCCGCGCCGCAGAAGGTCGACCGGAGCTTGCCGCTGGACGCGCGATAGTCCTGCACTTTTCAACATTGTCTTATCCATTCTCTCTTGCATTATTTCATCATCGGATATTATAAATAACGTTATTACGCAATCGGAATTCCATTGAGCTCGCCCGGAATTAGACCGCATTATATATCGCATTCGATTCGAGCGACGAGCCCGCTCGCTCGCTCGCTTGCTCGAAACTTCAAACTTTATCGGCGTTTCGACGTCTTCGCCGGGAGAAGAATCGGCTTGAGGAAGCCGCGGACGGAATACCGTTGGACGATATCACGTAACGGATTAAAAAAAAAATCAATCGGCCTAAGCGCAAGCGCCGAATACGCAGATCGCAGCGTCGACTGCGCTGATATTAAGGGAACTGGAGAGTAGTCAGATTGCTGAAAAATCGTGCTTGTTTTTGATAATATTTTGTGACGAATTGAATAAATGTGCAAGAATGAAAATTTTAAGTATAGTTGTACAACATATGAAGAGTAGAACAATTTTATTTATTAACAAATACTCGTAATAAATATACGATATATGTAGCTGAAATATACTCTCTCCTTTTTTTTTTTCCCCCTCCAAGTTATCGTTTTCGCAGTAATATCTCGGCTCTCGGTGGTCCGATCAGAGCGAATTTTAGCTAGAAATCTTGAGGAGGCTCATCATTATCCGGTGAACCACTCTAGAAAAGAAAATTAAACAAACTTAACAAAATGGCAGCTATTATTAGAAAAAAATTCAAATTTTTCATTTCTTTTACAATAAAAGAATTAATATCTCGAAATGAAATATTTTGACGAAGTTGTTCATGGTTCACCTGAGAGCCGCGTGAACAAATATTATCGCTTTAAAAGTTTAAATCGACACGAAGCTCAGCTTCGGAGAAATCACTGTAAAAAGTTGAACAATAAAATGAACGAGAAAAACTTTAAACGTTTAAAATTCAAGTGGACGTATATTTATATGAGTATTTGTTTAAAAACAAAATTTTTCTGCTCTTCATATGTTATATAAATATATGTAAAATTTTCATTCTTGCATATTTATTCAGTTCGTCACAAAATCATTATCAAAAACAAGCACGATTTTTCAGTAAAATCTGACCCTCCAGTCCCCCCTTAAAGCGGCGATGCGAGGACACAATTGCCTTCGCGGATGACCTTTATTCGCAGATATGTGTCACGGCGTACGCGTACGCACACACGTCGCGACGCGATGCGTCGGTTAATTCCAATGATCGCGCGAAATCGAGCATCACGACGCCGACGAGGACTCGAGGCGCGTCGAGACGTGTGAGAACGGCGGGAGCGTTGTGATCGAGGCGGAAGAAGAAGAAGAAGAAGAAGAAGAAGAAGAAGAAGAAGAAGAAGAAGAAGAAGAAACCTACTTAGTCCTCTTGTCGCAGCGGCCGTTGAAAAAGCGCGCTTTGCGATTTACGTCAATCTGTACTCGAGACGGAGGAATGTGCAAGAAACGCCGCGATTGCATTTATATCCGCGGTAAAAACAGGTTGAAAACGTCGCGCAACCGTGTCGCAACGAAGCGGCGATAAAAAACGCAATAATGAAACGGAGATATGACGGTGACGCAACGCACGCATATTTATACCCGAGACGACGTGTGAATGCATTTAATTAGAATAATTCGGCAGCGATGCCCTTTCTCGCCGAGGAGCGGAGGCTCTCGCGCGGACGTCTCGCGGGCCAGATTTTTTGCAGTTTATCTGCCTTATTTATGAGGTTATCTGCATCTGTACGCGCGAATACACATTCGACGTTTTTTATTTAATATCGACGTTAATTTATTTAATATCGTCCTTTTAGACCGATGCGTTCCATTTATAGCCCGCACGCGTTCATTTTTTCCTCTCTATTTTATCCTTTTCCCCTTTCTCGTCCTCACCGGAATCGGCGTGCCGACGGATCGGTGAGGTGAGAGAGAACCGCGTCCTGTCCCGCTGTCGTCGCGCTCTCAACTCTCCTCCCAGGATAACGCGTAAACGCGAACGTGAACGTTAACGAGGCGCGGCGTCGCGCATGGGGAACGCGAGCGTCAAATACAGGACACACGTGTCTACACGGTGGCCAACGTGGCAACGCGAGTTTCTCGCCGTTTTTTCCAACCGGTCTCTTCCGGGCCGAATCGCGATACCGCCGCCGCCGCCGCCGCCGCCGCCGCGACACCCGATCGCTTCGTTCGATCGGGCAGATTTATCGTCCAGGAGAAATCGTCCGTCCGCGAGTCGCAAACTCGGCGTGCGGGAGGAATCCCGTGGCGCGGCGAGAGGGAGACAGAGAGACAGAAAGAAAGAGAGAGAAGCGGCGGCGTCGGTGTCGTTGGTTCTGGGACACCGTGTATAGGTGTGCACGTGTGTGTGTGTGTGTGTGTGTGTCTTTATCGTCGCGGCCTTGCGCGTATGTAGGCGAACGCGCCGACGTATGCGGGTGTGTTACGCTCCTCGGCATTTTTTTCATTTTCCCTCGTTTGCGCCCGTTCATTCACGTGGCGTTACGTCCGCGACTTGCGCGCGCGCGCAGGAGAGAGACAGAGAGACAGAGAGAGAGAGAGAGAGAGAGAGAGACTCAGCGCGGTCTGTATTACGCGCGCGCTTACGCATTCGCGCGTTCCGCGTGCGATAGCTCCGGAAAGAGAGACACGACGGCGTGCACGCGCGATTCAGCAGAGCCGCCGTGAACGACGAGAAAATCAAATGGCGCGCTCGCTCTTCCTCCGTCTCTCTCCTTCCCTCACGTGTGTATCTGCCCTCGCCTCACGTCCGAGACAGATAAGAGGACGATCCGTTATCGGCGTCTTGCTCTCTGTCCGCGTCGCAATGCGGCCAGATAAGACAGACCGCGCGGCTAAAAGAGTCGCGCGTGTACGTGGCTCGTAATATTTATTATTTGTCGCGCTCTTCTCGCGCCAGAGTCGTCGATTATTTATCGCGAACGTCGCGGTTCGTGCAGTTCTGCGGGCGAGAGAGAGAGAGAGAGAGAGAGAGAGAGAGAGAGAGAGAGAGAGAGAGAGAGGGGGAGAGCGAGGGCGGCCTCTCCCTTCTTGTCTCTGTCATTATGCCCGAATAAATAGCGCGACATGGACAGGCCCGGTAGATGCGAAGGATAACGGGGGAGGGGGGGAGGCCGCCGTGGCTCAATTGGTCAAGCGGCAAATGAAATTTTTCAGCCCGGGGGTAACGCGAGGTGTCCGGCGAAACTGGTTCCACAAAGACCTTTTTTTTTTTTTGCCGAGCTCTCTCGGCTTCCTTCTTCTCGCCTCGCCTGTCGCCGCACCGGTTGGGCTCGGCACCGGCGAAACGCGCCACGGGCGTTTCACGAAGGCGGCCTCGAGAAGGAAATCGAGCCCGTTAAAAATCCTCCCCGCGATAGTCGCCGCCCCGGCCGGCCGGATTAACCGATTCAAGTTGCGCGCGTCTCGGGATCGAGCCGAGCAGTTGAAGCGAGACACCGGCGAGCTGCGGAAACGCGTCTCGGACTTTGGTCCGCTCCTTTTCAGGTCCTTCTTCCGGTCGAGGAGGAAGCAACGCGTGCGCGCGCGAGAGAGCGCGTTTCTTCTCATCGTCCGAGTATAATCGGCACGATTTCGGCAAATTTCCGTAGAGGAGACCCGAGAGAATTTTTGTCCATTTTCGCTATTTCTTCCCCCGCGCGGGCTTATTCGCTCGGGCTCGCGCGTTCGTCCGTAATTTGTCGACAGATATCGCTGAGAGTTCCAACAACCGCAGCCGCATGATGAATAATCGAGCGTCCGATATTATTGGAGCCTTGACGCGTCGCGGCCGCGTACTTTTTCACAGCGGCTCTTCGAATTCGGAACGGCCGGCGCCACGCTCCTGCCGGCCGTATTTATATATAGGACTCGGCCGCGTGACGAGGGACGGTTACACGCGACGTGAGGCGAAGGATCTTAAACCTGCAAAACTGGATTCCCCTCTGTCCGCGCGTGTGTGATGTATATATCGAAAATTACCGACTCGCTTCTCTCGCAGCGCGAGCCGCGTCGCGCGAATTCGTGCGTTCTCGCAGCTTAATCGCGAGGTGCAATTTTCACTCCTGCTGCTCCTCTCTCTCTCTCTCTCTCTTCCCCTTATCATTCTCTTTCCCTCCGTCGTACTTGTCGATGGACAATCTTTCGTTTCTTTCGGCCGTTCCTCAGGTCGATCCTCCGAGCACGCTCGGCAGTGTAATATTCCGACACGCGTGTCTCTTATCGGCGACTCGTGAACAAAAACGACGTTAATTTTGCAACTTATCGTTATCGCGCTTGATATCACGGCAGGAATGTTATACGCGTAGGTGCCGCCGCGAGAAGTGATTCAATGTGCGCAATAATTAGCGCAGCGAATCAGCATCACCAAAATAGCGGGAGCGATACGTCAAATAGCAAAGCGCAAGGCTCGGCGTTGCTGCGAAAAATCGTTGCTCTCTGGCTCTACGATGACGAGCGAGAGACCAATGATATAGATGATACAATGAGCGATTTGCACCGCGGCGGGGAGTCGGAAGTTTACGCAGGAAGAGAGACCGCTGCTCGCGCGCAGGAACGGCGAGACGGCCGCGCGTTGTAACGGTACATTTTTATTCCGCCGCTTGAAAATGTGGTAAATACATAGAAAAGGGTACATCTCGGCGATTTTGTTCATTTTGAAATATGTTATAAAGAATGAGATTCTGAGTGACTTTTCCTAATACAATTATATGGGGGTCGCTTATAGTTTCTGAGATATTTGACTTTAAAGTTTTACAATTGCACGCTGAAGTATATTTGAAGTAGACAAGCAGTTTTCATTCACTTTAAATATAGGAAACAGTACATACAAGCGGGAGAGGGGCTCCGCCCCTCCCCAAACAAATCCTAACCTGACCTAACTTATTGCATCTTTATATATTTTTGGACATTGTTGAAAAAGTTCTCTCAAGATCTATATCACTTGGCTCAACTTAACTTATTATAATATCTACATATAATTAGGTGTTGTGGCTTTCGAGATCTTTTCAACATTGCCCAACAATATATAAAGATGCAATAAGTTAGGTTAGGTTAGGCTTTTTGGGGAGAGGGTGTGGGGGAGGGGCGGAGCCCCTTATATGTACCGTTTCCTACATTTCCATGTATACACTATGTTTGGATTAACTGTTTGGATTGTACTGTAAATAACGTCAGCTTATGATATGTGGAATTTGATTCCAGAATAATCGAAATTTCAAAATCAAATTAGGATCAGATATCTCGAACACTATAAGCGTCTCCCATATAGTAGTTGTATCAGGAAGTCACTCAGAATTTCATCCTTTGTAACATAGTTCAAAATGAAAAAAGTCGGTGAGATATACCCTTTTCTATATATTTACCGCAAATGTACCGCGACGGTAATGTATCTCAAGCCTCGTAGCGCGCTTCCTTCGGATTCGAGAAGCTCAAACCTCCGTGCGCGAGAAAGATGGACGGGCGGCCCTCGGCCGATCGAGGAGAGCCGAGCAGCTCTCGCTGCTGCTGCAATGCGCGATGTGTCTGCCTGCGTGAGTGCGCTTGCTACTATGTGTCTGGTGTCTGGTGTGTGTGTGTGTGTGCGCGTGTGTGTGTGTGTGTGAGTGCAGCTTGGCGACTACTAACGCGTATCGAGCGCAGCGCTTCGCTGTAACCGAGGGGAAGCAAAACAAAGCACGGTTGTATTATTATATACACGGAAAGAAGGTATATTTTGCCGCGTTCTACCGCTCATTCGAATCGAACTCCCACTCTCCCACGTCTCTTTCTCTCTCAGGCCTGTATCGTCTATTTGAAACTTGGCTCAAGCGAGATGCGCGCAGACTTGAATTCGGAGCCGAGCCTGTCAATTTTCCCGGTGATTGCTAGCGTAATGTCGCGCGTGTCGGAAAATTCCACCGAGGACCTGGTTCTGAAATTTCAGGTCTCTCTGAGTGTCTCTCACGTGAAAAAGTCTCAAACAACAAATTAAGAGACGTATTAAGCGACACGCCTTCTTTTGAAGCCTGTCGAAGCCTGACGAAAAATTTAATTATTTCATAGACTTATCTAAAGGCTCTAACCTTCTGCTGTGTAATCTAACTTTTAAAATTGACCGATTGGAGCCCGCACGCGATATTAATGTTTTTTTTTCATTACAAAGAAATTTGTTTCAATGTCAAGTATAATAAAATGCATAATTATACGAAAACCCAAACGTTGCGACCCGGTATGTGGCCCTCATCATCTGTGTGTGCGTTAATTATTTAACCCTTTAACGCCTACTGGTAACTATGGTTACCAGAAACGCATTAAGAATTCATAACTTAGTCAAAAAAGGAAGATATTTTCGTTTTCTTTGCACCTGCACTGTAAAGGTGAATTCTTCTTCTAAAAAATAGTATATCGATTGTATGTAGATTCGGTTTAGTCCGTTGTCAAATTCCAAGTAAGCATAGTTAGCATTGTTACTGACATCTAGAAGTGCACTATAAGTGAATAGATTGGTATCTGTTGTAATTTTATACATTTCGAAGCTTTCTCAGATGCAAAATGTGAAATTAAAAGAATAGAGAAATTCAAAATGGCGAATTCAATACGGTGGACACGAAAATCAAGAAATCAAGCTACTTCCGTGAAACCTGGCGATCTACAGTTTTTTATGCGACGAAAAAT
Organism: Harpegnathos saltator; assembly: GCF_003227715.2. Lineage (NCBI taxonomy): Eukaryota > Metazoa > Arthropoda > Insecta > Hymenoptera > Formicidae > Harpegnathos > Harpegnathos saltator. Next base: position 415,335 of record NW_020230637.1, read on the forward strand.
GAAGGGACGACTGACTGTCTAAATGGTGATCTACAAGATATTAAAACAAAAAAAAAGTGAAACAAATTTAACCGATCAGGCTTCTATTCTTCGCTTCTGGGAGTAGTTAGTTGCTGCTTGGAAAGGTAGTTTTACGTAGATATAAAATTCTGATATTTTTCTTGGTTGTCACCACTTATAGTCTCGGTTTAAAAAAAACTCAAATTTTATTCTTAAAACACTTATAAAAAAGTCGGGTGTTAAGGGGTTAACTCAATCATCAATCGCCGGGTCTGAAACTCCGCGATGATTCGAGTTGCCGAGCCTGTCGTCAGTCCCCGAGGACTCGATCGGCCGAGACACTCGCGTGTCTCAGGACTAGAGCTGCCGATTAGAGCTCCCTCACCGGGGCTGCGTCCCTTTATTTCCCGGCGACTCGCGCACGCGCGCGCGCGCGCGCGCGCGAGCCACGTTTACGCGAGCACGAAGGCCGAGTGCGGCCGCGTGCGCGGCGCACGCGAGCTCCCCGCCGCCGCGCCGCGCCGCGCCGTCGCGAGGACGATTTCGCATGAAATATGCAACTGAGAGCCGCCGGTATACTCCTCCGTGCAACTTCCCGTCCCGCCTCGCTTTCCCGGCGCTTTTCAACCCTCCCCCGCGCTCCCCAGCCCCGGCGCGTCTACCTCGCGGAGAACTCCGGCTGAATGAAGCCGCGCGTGCACCGGCGGGCTATGAATACTTAAACCCTCCGTCGTCTTTTCGCGTTGTGCCGTCGCGGTGCGCCGCGCGAATCGTAGCGCACGGGATGCACCTCGCCGGGGCCCAGGGCGGCCGCGGCTGGCCGGGCCGAAATCGGTGAATAATTCACGCCCCGCGACGAATGGTGGGTGCGCGCGCGCGCGGAACGCCCGGACGGCCCGGAGAGAGATTATTAACCGCGCCCGCGCGCGCGGCGCATTAAACCTCGCGAACCAACGCGATTCGTTATCGGCGATGGTGCCGATAAGGCCGAATTTATGTAACACGCATGACGACCGCGGCGGTTCATTATCGGCGAGCGCACGCGCGATAACACGAGGCTCCGTGCTTCGCGAAAATACGCTCGCGGCGAAATTTCAATTTTGCGCCGCGGTGGCGGCTACGGTCGCGCTCGTCGCTCGTGATTAATTAACGCTATCGCGCGACCCGGCGACTCGAAGGTGTCCCTCTCGGAGGCCGCTGAGATAGGCCCACGCTCGCGACACCGCCGCGGCCGCGCCGGACGTTTACGTCAGCCTTTACCGTTGGACAAATTTTCGACTAATCGGGTAAGCGCCGGGCCCGATGCCGTTAGAGTCAAACGCCTAATCAAAATGTAGCGGTACCAACCACCTGCCAAATCTCCGACCTTCCGTTCCGAAGGAGCCTCGGTATCGATCGCGCGCACCGTCTATAACCCGGCTGCGAATTGATACATCGGCTCTAAGTCGACAGGGAGGAAGAGAGAGAGAGAGAGAGAGAGAGAGAGAGAGAGCGTCGAAACCGAGCATGCACTTTGATCACGCGTCTCTCCTTGCGATGTTCGACAACCGACGAGTAGCGGGAGGGGAGAGAGAGACCGAGAGAGAGAGAGAGAGAGAGAGAGAGAGAGAGAGAGAGAGAGAGAGAGAGAGAGAGAGAGAGAGAGAGAGGTGTCGATGGTCTGTATTACACTTAAGCTTCCTAGTTTCGGCAATGAAGCGCCACTAAACCAATATAACGAAGACGAGCGCACGAGCGCGTCGTTGTTCACACGGCGGCGGCGGCGGCGGCAGCGTGCGAGACGAAATCATTAATCACGAGCGGGTGTAATTAATTACGACAGTCTCCCGCTCGCTTTCGCGGCGGCTCGAAGGCGCCGCCCTCGCCCGGCCGAAAAAAAGAGAAAATAAATGGAAGAGGGAGAGGGATGTCGCGAGCATCCGCCAACGTCGCTGTAGTAAACTATCCTTCGGCCGCGGACATCACGTAGCAGTTAATTATCGGGAACACGGGGACGTAAAAGGGGAATAAATTACGCTTATCGATCGCGCTTCTCGGACTGTACACACACACACACGCGCGCGCGCGCGCGCGCGCACGTGCGTGTGCGTGCGAGCGAGCGGGTATAATACGCCGAGGAAGATCGTGTTTCCAGCGGCCTTTTTCCTCATCCGCACGCTCGTCGCCCCTTCTCGTTCCCTCCTCTCTCGCTCGGGTAATCCCGCGAGAATTTCTCGAGGCGGCGCGGCGCGGACGCGCACAATCGCCACGCGGAAATTCCCTCGCCCTCGCGAACGCCGCCAACGGGAACTTATCGGGATCTCACGGGGACTCTCTTCTCTCTCTCTCTCTCTCTCTCTCTCTCTCTCTCTCTCTCTCGGCCGACCATGAGCCGTTGATTAGACGAGCGTGATCTCTGCGGAGCTGCTCCTCGCGCGCGCGCGCTGTATGGGACATCTCCTGGGAGAGGCGAGTCCAGCCGGACGAGAGACGGCGCGATATTATTCCGCTCGATCTCGAGAACGAGTCTTGCTTAACGGGGAATTTTAGCTACGGCGCGGTATTTCGAGACCTCGATTGCGCGGACCGATTGCCGCGATGGCGACGGCGACGGCGACAGCGCGACCGCGGCGGCGATGGCGGCGGCGGCGGGTATTCTCTCGCTGGAGAGGAGAGCGATCTGGGCTGTGGAAATTATCCCGCGGTGAGGGGCGGCAGGGGGACGACGCTTTACACGGCGCTGCCGTGTGTTTTTATTCAAGCTGATCCGGTAAACCGCGGTTTACGCGGATCGTTGGGCCGCGGTCGTCGTAGATTGTCGCTCGCTCTCGCTCGCACGGATCGGATAGAGCGGCGTGTAGCGCATCCAGGTGTTCGACGTAAGTCGAGGAACATAAGGACCGTGTAAAGACCGGAAGCGTCGCCGTGCGCGGTTTTGGATTCCCTCCTTCCTGTGTACAGCAGCGAGACTGACGTTCCTCCGTATCGCACCAACTGGATAGGAGAAGGAGGAGGAGGAGAAGGAGGAAGAAGAAGAAGAAACGCCGGGCTTGTATATACCGATGTACGCGTGTTCTCCTCTTCTTTGCAATATACGCACACACACACACACACACACACACACACACACACATACGCATACCGGTTTCCCAGAGTGGAATCGCGCGTTCGCGCTCCTTGAAAATGACGTCTTGCTCGCTCGCGAGGTTTCTCTGCTCGTCCTCGTCCGTCGTCCGCGCCGGCTTTTTCTCACGCGCGAGCTATACACACCGCGCGCCAGCTCGTCCTCTCTATGCGGGAAACAAGTAGTTTCCCCCGTTTCAATGTCTCCTCTTGCCTTGTCACGCAAGGGCGTACGTGCGTACGCGGCGTGTGCGTGCGTGCTCGCGGGGGGCGAGCTGAAAGTTCGAACGAAAGAGAGAAGTGTTAACGACGGCGGCTCCTCCGGCTCGCTCCGAGCGAGTTGATAATGAAACGAAAGCGCGTAGATAAGGCTTATCTATAGATAGGTCGCGCGTTATCTAATAGCCCCGGCGAGATGTGCAGATTCACATGTGCACTTCTCTCTCGGTGCAGCCGAAAGCAGCGCGGACGGACGAGAGCCGTCGTCGCGTCGTTGCGTTGGATAAAAAAAGAAACTTGCGGAAGTGAGCGCGCTCTGGATAGAACATCATGAACGCAAAGAATTCCTTGATAGACTCTCCTCACACAGAGATCTATATTTCGTTATTAGATTCGTCCGTGAGTCACGATGATGACACGCGGCTCTTCTTCTCTTCTCAGCGCCGGCAATAATAATAATGACGACCCAAAGTGTTATAATATTTTAACAATGCTTAATAATAACAACAACAACAACAATGATGATTAGCATTATTACCATTGCTATTATTACAATGATAATAATTAGTATTATTATTATTATTATCACTGCCATTATAACAGAAACCACGGGAATAATTCTCTCTGTGCTAATGCTGCTGAAACAATATTATCTTCATATTATATCGCATGTATCTAGATATACTATTACTGCGCGGATGGTGTGTGAAAGCGTCCGATAACAATAACATTTTCAAGGACGAAAGACGACGCCGGTGCTTCCGCGCGGCGCGGCGCGGCGCGGCGGATCTCGACTGTCTTCCGGAGAAGGCAGGTGAGAGAGCGGCCCTCGGGGTAAACCGCGCTTTTTGCGACGATCCGCGTCCACCTCGCGCAAGATGCTTTCGCGGTGTTCCGGATTGTTATCGCGGGGCGAGACGCGCACGACGGCCGCGGCTAGCGTGGTGTGGCTTTCGATCAATCGCGCGCGCGCTGTTGAATGGACTCGTCGCCGGAAATCTTGTACACGACTCATTGCGGCCTTGGGCGCGCGCGTTCGTTCCGTAGCGCTTCTAATTAAATCAGAAAGATATATATCCAGTCGTCGCTCGAAGCCGCCCGCTAGGCTCGCGGAGAATCTCGTTACTCCTCCGCCCGGCGCGCGATCATCGAGCTTCTAAACCGCGCTCGTACGGGCGCGCCGTTCTTCCGGAGATTTAGGAAGTCGCGCGCCGCCGTTTGCCGGCGCATCAATGGCGCGGACAGCAAATGGCAAGATGACAGGTTGTTGCATAATTATCGCGACGCAAGCTCCATCGAATTACGATAGATGCTCCGCGCGCGCGGAACTTGAGACAGCGAAAGACTCGCTCTCTCGCTCGTCCGCCCGTCCGTCGGCGCGGGTCGCGTGTCGCTTTCGCGCCGAGTCCTCGAGTGAAATCCGCGCAAGGTCGCGCGAGTGCGCGCGGTGCGAACGATTTAAGCCGGAAATTCCGGCCGCGCGAGATCGTGCGAGCGCGTAACAACGGCTGCGATCGTTCGTTCGCACGCGCACGCGCGCGCGCGCTGGCTCGCCTGGCTATGACTGGCTGTTGTGTGCAGTCCGTATAATGTCGCTCCTTTTCTTCTTTGGCCGCGCTCTGTCGCCCCATCTCTTTTCCTCCCTGTCTGTCTCTCCGTCGTCGTCGTCGTCGTCGTCGTCGTCGTCGTCGCTTGTTCCCGCTCGGTCGTGCCATTCTATTCCCACCGTTCTCTCTCCGAGGCCCGAGACGACGACGACGACGGCGGCGGCGGCGGCGGCGGCCCTCTTTCTTCATCGATACGCGCTCAGGTCGCGCCAAGCGGCGGCGGCGACGGCAGAGTACTTGCTGAAATTACGAATTCATTAGCGACGAATAACTTTCACCCCGCGCCGACGCGCGCGCCCGAGTTATCTCGCACGGGCTGTATAGAGCCAGACGATCGTTACATTCCGCATATCGTTAGCGGCGGGATATCCGCCGGGACGCGCTTCATTGTCGAGGAATGCGAAGCGCGACGGCAACTCGAACGGGCGCCAAATGGCTCGCCGCGGAACGCGGCCGAAATCGATGGAAAATCGCGGAGCTACGCGTCGCTCCTGTGCGCGATGTCGACGACTCACACGGATATCAAGGATGAAGACTCGTCGTCGTAGATTAGAGCGGTCAGCTGGATCAGCAGTCGTCTCGATCGACTGACGGGCCGATTGCTGCATTCTGGCGGACGACAGAGGGAGAGAGGAAGAGAGAGAGAGAGAGAGATATGACATGTATGGATAGGGTTGCCAAATCCAAAAGTTAAAATTACCGGGCATTTCTTCCTTGATAAGAAACCCAAACCGGACAGAAATAATAATCGTTAATAAGGTTACATTAAATACAAGATATGACAAGAATTTATTCACAATATTAATTTCCAAACAATTTTATAAACAAGATTTGATTGAATAAAATAATAAGCTATTACTTTTTTAATATATACGGAACGACGGATCGGCAGATATCATCCACTAGATGGCTTTTCGTGGCGCTCGCGATCGTTTGTAGGCGCTTGAAACGGAGAAACGGAGTTGCTAAAGTCTGAACTCTCATTCCATTGTTTGGATATAACTTAAAAACCGGACATATGACTTCCGGTTTGACTTATTAACCGGACACTGGACAAGACTTCTGAAAACCTGTCCGGGTAAAAACCGGACAGTTGGCAACTCTATATACGAGTCGACTTTCAGCGAAGACGCTGAAAGCGACGCAAGGCGGTCGCGTTACAAATTCTGCACATCGTTTCTAGCGGCGCACGCTATCACCCGGAAAATGAAGACCAATCCTCATCCTTTGGTCAGCTTATCTTATCATTCTCGGCGCGGCGGACTCGCCGGGGAAAGGAGTTCCCCGTCGCGCCTTGTTGCAATCTCGTTGCGAGTCGACACGCGGCCGAAAGAAAGATGTGTGTCGCCTGTTATCTGGTTTCGTGCCGTATGAAAATACGCTCGCGGCCGGCTCCTTCCTCCCGCGCAGAACAGCCCCCTCGAGCTCCGTAGTTTCTCCGCTTGCGACACCGCGCGAGACGGCAATTGCGAAAGGGTTTTGCGCAAAAAGAAAATCCGCGCGAGAGAGCGAACGCCGCGCCGGCGTTTCCCCTTCGGTTTATTAAGCGCGCCTCGTTTTTGATCCTTTTCTTCGCGCTCGCTTGCTCGCTCGCTCGTTCGTTCGTTCGTTCGTTCGTTCGTTCCTTCTTGTCTGCTCTCTTTCTCCTCCTCTTTCTCTCCTCTCGTCTCTTTCTCTCGCGTCTCGCGGCGACGGAAAAACCAAGCGAACCGGCGATTCATCCGCTGCCGTCACCGCCGCCGTTGATCAATGGCTCGAACATGATTTACGACGAATACCTCGAGTTACACGTTCTGCCTTCTTATCGGAGGGAACATCCGCAGGCGACAATCGCTCCAACGACGAGAGCCAATTAGCCACGTGCCGCACAGGCCGTTCAATATTTGCGAAACGCGCACATCGTGCGCGACTACGTGTGAGCAGAGTTTATCAATTGCAAGATCACACACGCCGTCGGTTACTCGAATATTCGATGCATCGGGATACGATATCACGGACGTGGGCTCAAGATGGCGCGGTCGTTTTCTCCCGAATCTCGACGTTTCATCTCATAATGCTCACACACGAATTCCGAATTCCTCGACGGAACACACGCGCGTGTGATGTCGTGCGAATCGTCTCTCTCTCTCTCTCTCTCTCTCTCCCTCGGAGAAATTCCTCAGCGAGGCCAGGAAACGCGCGCGCTGACTCTGGCGACATCGACGTTATCGACGTCGCTGTGAATTTACGAAAAAAAAAAAAAAAAAAAAAAACGGCGGCCGGATCGGTGCACGCCGAGGTCGCTTTATTTTCGCGATGTTTTATCGCGCTTCTCGCACGCGCTACAGTTGCGCAACGTGCGCTCTCGCGTAATGACACGCGCGTTCGTACGTGCCGGTGGCGGCCAACAATCGTCGACAGCCGCCGGAGCCGTTTAACGTCAAACATTGTGCAAGGTGCACACCTCCGCTCCTCACGCTCCGCGTCGTTTCACCGAGCGGTGTAATGTCAATGTCACGTACAATTTGGCAAGCGCATCTGCGGCCCGGGCCCGTGTTTGATCAGTCCCGCGCGAGATTTATCAGCTGCTGCGCCGCGCCGGTGCGCGCATCACGGTGAATCACAAACCAACCGCCTCGGCGAGTTATCGCGATAAAGCGCGGCGGCGGCTCTGTTGCCGCGGACGGCAACGATTGAATGATTACGACGGAACAATAAAAGAACGATAAACGCGTACTCGAGATAATTGAGAGGAGGAGGAGGGGGCAGGGCGGGGAGGAGAAGCGAGCAGCGGCCTGTGGCGAGTAATGGCTAATTAAATGCGCACCGATCGCTCTTTAAAGCGCAGCGATCCTTTATTTCAGACATTATCGCCTATCGGTGCATCATCGTCATCATCGTCATCATCCGTCCGTTCGTTCGTCGTCCCGTCGTTTTCGCCTCGCGCGACCGCGAGCGTCAATCTCCGTCTCTCTCTCTCTCTCTCTCGCGCGCACTCAACGAGTAACAAGGATACGATGATTCTTGTACCGCCAACGGGAAGCGCTCGTGTTTCCGTTTGCGGGGAATTTGTGCGCGCTGCGGACATACGCGAGGCTGTCTGCGGCGATTGAACAATGAAAGAGAGAGAAACTGTCCGGAAAGTAGAGGGGCGCTCTCTTGTCGAAGCAGAATTTCGGTCTTGCTCGCGAGGGACGCGGGATGACTCGCGCGGTCTTTCGGAAGTCTTCTTTTCCCTTTTGTTTTTTTTTTTCCCCCCCCCCCGATACCATCGCCACGGTGGATTTTTCTCTCGGCGGCGCGTTTGGCAGACGTTGGCTTTCGTTTCGTTTCGCGCCGGGAATTCGTCTCACCTCGACCGTATTAGCGCGCCCCGGCTAGACTCGCTGCGCCGTCGCCGCTTTTTTCTTTTAATCGGGTCCGCACTTCCTTACTGAGGTATGTACAAGGTGCCCGGCTTTTTACCGAGCGCTGTGCTCCAGATAGACCGCGGCAGACGTCGAGATCTCGGCGGAAAAACCCGACCGATCGAAATTCGCCGCGAATGAACACCCGCAGTGACGTTGTAATTCATCGGGGTATATCGGCGCACCCGTTCGACTGTGTGTTGTGAGAGAGAGAGAGAGACACTCCCGTGTCTCTGTCTCGCTTGCTCTCTTTTCTACGACGTCGTCGCTTGCCCACGTCGACGTCGAGTACGATCGTTTTCGAACAACGACCGACGCCGACGCAGCCGATGGCCGTGTGAGGTCGAATAATTAATTGAAAAAGATATAGATACGCGCGCTCGCGTGGATTTATCTCGCACGCGCGGCGCGATTGTCGATCACTTTTTTTTTATTTTCTTCAGCGCTTTGAGCATCGGTATCGGCGTATATCGGGGCTGTCGATGTTATCTGGGTATTGGCGATAAAAAAAGAGCATCGTCGTGGAAAAGCGCGAGTTGCGATGAAAAGCGCTCCGTTGTCCTACTCGAGGACGACGACGTCTCTCTTCGCTGACGTATTCGTCGTCAAGCGCGTTGAATGCGCGAGGAAACCTTGATGCAGGTAATAATCGCGTTGTTTGCCGAGCGCTGATGGTTCAGCTGTTTGCACAAGTGCCGGGTATATCGGCTTATTTGTAATGACGAGAATAATCCGCCATGTTATCGCGCGCTCCTCCGAGAAAGAAAGGAGTTTTCGTTTCTCTCTCTCTCTCTCTCTCTCTCTCTCTGTTTCTCGTTTTCCGAAAACGGTTCACTTCGCTCCGATATGTCGAACCGCATCCCTCTTCTCATATCCTCCTTCTCCTCCTCCTCCTCCTCCTCCTCCGCAGCATCGCCGTCGTTGTAAATTTCGCCTCGCGAAATAACTCGATAGATACCGTTCGAGATATATAAATGGCCGCTTATCGCGGACGATTCGCGTAGCGCGCGTATCAGTGGCAGAAGTCGACCACTTGTTAACCTTGCCGAGTGGACGTTAAGATAATCCGTTAATAATGGTTAGCCGCGGGTTTACGCGATCGCGACGGCTTTAACGACGCTCGCTGAATCGGCGAATCAATTTGAGTAGGAGGTAGAGAGAAAGAGAGGAGAGGGAGGGAGGAGAGGAGTTGATATCGGCGCGGCGGCTCCTTCGCTCTCGCAGTGGGATCCGATGTCGTTCTCTTTTTGCGTTCCCTTTGCTTTTTCTCTTTTCGCGTGAGAAAAGTCGCGACACGCAGGTGTTACCGCCGCCGGGCAACGCGCGCGCGCGCGCGATGTCGAAACACGCCGAAGAGATTTCTCGTTCCCATCGCGATCGTCGACGGGATCGCGATTCGAGGCTCTCGGATAGATTTCAGCAACGCGCGCTCACGCGAGAGGGACCGGGAGAAATATATTACGCGACCATTTCATCTTTTCCTCTCTCTCTCTCTCTCTCTCTCTCTCTCTCTCTCTCTCTCTCTCTCTCTCTTTCTCTGTCTGTCTGTCTGTCTGTCTGTCTGTCTGTCTGTCTGTCTCTCTACCTCTGTCTCTCTCTCGCATGTGTACGCTGTCGAGATGTTATCACCGCCGTGGTCGTCATTTTCGATCCACTCGGTTGTCCCGTGGGGAGAATCCTTGAGGATTCTTCAACCTTAAACCGTGCGCGCGAGCATTCGTCTGCGAAGTCTCCGAGAACTTTTCAGCACGTCTCGCCGTTGGCAAATCGGACCGTGTCCTGAATTTTCCGCTGATTGCCGGATATTAAAAGGAGGAAAATCCGCGAGGACAGGCGAAAGAAGAGGGAGGGAGGGAGGGAGGGAGGGAGGGAGGGAGGGAGGGAGAGAGAGAGAGAGAGAGAGAGAGAGAGAGAGAGAGAGAGAGAGAGAGAGAGAGAGAAGGAAAGAAAGAGGGAGAGCGAGAGACACGCCGATCATTACGGACGCAGAGAGACGAGAGTCTCGTCCAAGCTCCTTTATGTAAACCTTGAGGCGTAGATCCGGATTCTTCAGGAGCCGACGGGGCAGAGGGGGTAGAAAAGGAGAAACGCGCGCAGCGGCGGTGAGAAAGAGCGAGAGGGAGAGAGAAAGAGAGGCAGACAGCCGCGATAGAGAAGGGGCACAAACCGCGCGTTCGACTCCTCAGGTGTCGCCTCCTCAGGAAGGAACGGAGGGGAATCCACGCGCTTTTAGATCGGCAGGAGGTAAAAGCAAGCACGTCGGCGAAAGTGTTTCTTGTATAATGCACCTCGCCGCCATTGCCGCCGCCGCCGCCGCAGCAGGTCCTCGCCGGCAGAAACGAACGAATTTAATGACCGTCGCGGAAAAAAGCCGACGGAGATCTCTCGGCGAATGTTCCACCGCGAGCGCCGAATCCGCAACGATCTCTTTTATCGAGGAGTTTCTCCCCGCGTAAATGAATTTTCTCTCTCTCTCTCTCTCTCTCTCTCTCTCTCGGTTCCTTGTTTCTTCACTTCTGCCTTCTCTTTCTTTCTTCCCTTCCTCGCCGAGTCTCTCGTGATTGACACGTCGACGATGGATGTCGCGAGATGGTGCAATATCATCGCGCATAGCCAAGCAGACTAGATAAGAGCGAGCGAGGACCTTGGTACCGTTCGATATTTATCAAAGCGATTCGATATCATCTCGAGCGGTATCAACGAGCCGTTCCGGGACACGCCGTCACGACACACTGTATCCAGAATATACTCGGCGCGCGACGTTGTTAATATCACACTCGGCTGCTATTAATATCATCTTTCGATGTTATCAGGGTCGCGCCGTCGGCTCGCGACAGCGGTGGCTGATACGCGATCGCGATCACGCTCCGCGAGGAAATTCGAGCGGTTTCGATTCGCACGGGCAAGGAGATCGCCGTGCCGCGCCGCGCGTCACGGATCAAGGGAAGAGAGACGAGCGACAGAATTGCGTTTCTATCTTCCATCCGGCGCCGATCTCTGCGTCTCTCTCTCTCTCTCTCTCTTTCCCTCTTCTTTGCGGCTTTTCTCTGCCGCCACTCTTTCTCTCTCTCTCTCTCTCTCTCTCTCTCTCTCTCTCTCTCTCTCTCTCTCTCTCTCTAACTCGTTCTCTCCCTCCTTCTCTCTCTCTCTCTCTCTCTGTCCTTCTCTCTTTCCGTCGATCTACCGGCGTCTCGTTCTGCCTTGCTACCTCCTTCTCCTACTTCATATCGAAGGTATGTAGGCTGTGCCACATCCTTGCCCGGAAACCGTTACCTCGCTGGCTGTACACTGAATGGAGCTCGCTATACCGTTGTTCCCCATACACGAATTTCCTTCTCGGCCTTCTCCACCTCTTCCTCCCCTGCTCGTCATCGTCGTCGTCGTCGGCGACGTCGCCTCCTCTTCGCTATCGGGCCTAGCTCTCACGCGTGAGCGAGCGTGCGAGAGCGTTCCTCCTCTTCTCTTCCCCGTCGTCGCGTTTTCGCGTTAATGACTAGCGCTAATCGCGTCGGGCCGCTGGAATAACGCTCGGATAACGACCGCGGATCGCGAATCGTTGCTCCCGTACCACCTGCCAGCTTGCCTACGTCAAGCCGTGGCTGCAAAGTGAAATTTGTTTACGGCGACCACGCGTCGCCGGAAAAACGAGGCGCACGTGAAGGCGCGAGGGGAGTGTTCCCGCGTCGCGCGAGTTTCGGACCGACTCGGCGGGTTTGTTGGCAGATTCGACGAGTCAATCGCTCGTGTCCCGAGAGAGAGAGAGAGAGAGAGAGAGAGAGAGAGAGAGAGAGGAGAGAGAGAGAGAGAGAGAGAGAGAGAGAGAGAGAGAGAGAGAGAGAGAGAGCAAGTGGGCGTAGGGCGCCGTTGGGCCCGAATCCGCCACTGTCCCCTTCCAGCGGCGGCGGCGGCGGCAGCTGCTCGTCGCTCTCAACACCGAGCAGCAGCTCTCGGCTGGTCGACTTTTGTCGTAGCCGACTTTCCTTCCGATTACTCCAGACTCCGTGGAATGCCGGCGGGACGCTCTCGACGCCAACGAGCTGCTCCGCTCTGCGAATCTCGTCGCCGCCGACGCCGCTTGGCATTGTTGCACGCCTTATCGTGCCTTGTATCGCGTATCCGGCTTAATAACGTGTCTCTGAACGGTCGATCGGCGGTGATTAACCGCGACGAGAAACAACGGCGCAGAGGAAACAGGGGGCGGCGAGGATAAATGTGCTGCTTGAGCTGAAAAATCGGGATTATTCATGGCGCGGCTAAAGCTCTGGGAGAACGACGCCGCGCGAAGGCAAGCGCGAGCGCGTAGAGTGTCGATGATAGTACGTATATAGTCGATAGACACGTGTGTGTGTGTGTGTGTGTGTGTGTGTGTGTGTGTGTGTGTGTGTGTGTGTACGCGTTCGGCGATTCACGTAACGCTGATAAAGGAGCATAACCGGTGAGCGAGGTAGCGACGGCGACGGCGGCGAGTCGCGATTAACTCTCGATGCGCGCCGATCGACTCTCCTTCGTCGAGTCTCTTCTCTCTTTCATTCGCATCGCCGCGCGCGCGCGCGAGCGAGCGAGCGAGCGAGCGAGCGAGCGAGCCTCGTTAACGATCCGTGCCGATCGCGAATTTACGACGCGAGATTTACGACGAGCTCTGCAGAGTCGCTTCGCGAGACACCGACGGGGGCGATTTCGCAAGGAGTCTCGGTGATCGGAGGGGGAGGGGAGAGCTTGGCTGGGGTGGCGCGTCGTCGCGCCGTCCGCGAGACGACGAAAGTCGCGGAGGGCCGCGTAATTAAAGCGAATTCTGACGTGCGAATTAATAGACGACACGGTGCGTGTCTGCGGACACGCGCGGCCGCGCTAATTACGAATTCAACGTGTTCTTCAGGGCGAGCTGCATTCGCGAGCGAGAACGGGTGCGCTCTCGCATTCCGCCCCCGTGTGTTTTTCAAGAAATAAGGAAAGGGGGAAGTGTGTAATTACTCCCGTGTATCCATTATCCCGTAAAAGGGAGCTCCGGGGCAAACGCACCACGACCGGGCATTAAATAACGCCCCCGTCCCCCGCCCTTCTCTCTCTCTCTCTCTCTCTCTCTCTCTCTCTCTCTCTCTCTCTCTCCTCTCTTCGTCGTCTTTTCCCGAAGCATACGGACTCGGCGGCGAAGTTCGTCGACGACAACCGGCGACGGCGAAGTGGGCCGAGAATTATTTATACGTCGGTCGACACAGCTGATCCGCTGTTCTCTCCTACCTTTACGCACTCGCCTGTATTCTTGTGCACCGAGAGCGCGCGCGTGAGAGAGAAAAAGAGAGGGGTGGAGAGAGAGAGAGAGAGAGAGAGAGAGAGCGGTGGGAATCGCTGCTGAAAGTTCCTCGGCGGGCGAAAGAGGAGAAGCGCGAAGGAGCGACGAGCGCGAGCAAGAAGAGAGTCGCTCGGCCTCGACGCAGCCGAACGAAAAAGCATATTCGATTTCTGCCGGTGGTCCCGAAATAGCGACGCCCGACGGAAATAAACGGCCGACAAAGCGCTCCGACGCTCGCTTCCTTGACGGCGCGCGTCACGCTCTTTCATCTCGCGAGTCGCAGTAGTGGCGGTCCTGGTGGTGACGTGACGGGTGACGGTGACGGTGGTGCGATTGTTCCCGAATTAACCGATAAACGAAGGAAGGCCCGTAACAAAGGCTGGAGACGAGCGAGAAGAACGCGAGAGGTCGCTCGAATCGCGGCGAATCATGTGAATTCGTCGCGCGGGAATTTCGGCCGGAACCGCCGGGTCGCCCGAGGCCGATCAGCGAAATGCCGAGACGGGGCCGACACCCGCGCGCGCACGCGTCTATTAATTCGCGATCACGGAGAACGGCTCTTATCGTGATTTATTCGAGCCGTTGCCCAAGTGACGGACTTACGAAACCGTCGTCCGCGTCGTCCGCGTGGTCGGGCCGCGGGGCCGTCGTTAGAAAGCCATTTGCGAATTTTAGAAATCGCACGCGAAATTTCTGCCACGTCGTCGCGTCGCCTCCCCGAAAAGAAGCCGGTGGAGAAAGCCAGCCGCCGACCACCGGCTGGCCGGCCGCGGCCGGCCATCAACCAGTGGCCTATCACACAGGGTGATGTCATTGTTCGATTATCGACCCGCGTCACGTTCGATTCGATCGCCGCGGCGGGTACGAAGCGCACGAATTTCTCGAATAATGGACACGCCGGCGGCAGGGTTGCTTTCTCCTCCTCTCTCTCCCTCTCTCTCTCTCTCTCTCTCTCTCTCTCTCTCTCTCTCGTCGCGCAGCCTCTCCTCAAGGGTTGCAATATCGACAACCGGTGACGTCACCGGCTCGGTCGCCCGCTGGTGGGCGTAATATAACACAGTGCCCTTCCCCACTGCTTTCCTCCGAACGAACAAACGCCCACGCGCGTGCCGGTCGTTCCCTCGAAAGTATCTTGACGCGAGCCGACGGTTTCGTTCGCGGAATGCGAGCAGTCATTCTCCCCTCGCGAGAAGACGTTTGTTTTCATGGTCGACGTGCCGTGCAGAAGAGGAGGCCATTGCGCCGCCCGACGGAAATTACGTTCCACGCGGCCGCGACGAGAGAGAAATGCGCGCGCGCGCGCGCGCGCGCGGGTGAGCTGCGGCGAATTCTCGCTGGGCCGATCCCGACGCGGACTCCCGTCTTCGGCGGCAATCCGCTTGCGAGCGCGCGCGGCTGTAACTGCCGACTTGAGCGCTGATCGCGCGCGCGAGCGCGCGAGCGATCGTCCGTCTTCTCGATTCGGCGCCCGTCGTAAATCCGTCGCGTCACTGTCGCCGCCGCGGCGAAGCTGTGCTCGTTAAGCCGCGTTCACACCGAGCGATTGAACAGCGATCGACGAGCGGTGAGAATTCGGCAAATGTGCGCGGCAAATACGCCGCCGAGCGTCCGTCAGCGTTCGACTCGCGCTTTCGACTCAGTTTACTCATGAAGAGAGAATATCAAAAAATGGATGTTGCTTCGCTCAGTGTGAACGCGCCTTTAGCCGGCGCTACGGCGAGAGCGCCGCGCGCGCGCGCGCGCGCGGCCATGCCTCTCTTTCGGGGAGTCGTTTCGATCTGACGCGTTTATAAATAGGCTCGGCTTTCAAAACTCGCGGCACTTACCTCTCCAACGAAGAAACATATTCGTATACTCTGTGCTCTGCTCGCGAAAGCTCGTCGATGATACGCGCGGCTGGAAGAGCGATAAAGTCGCCTTGTTTATCGAGAGACCGCTGATTAGCCGAGCGGCCAGCGAGAGTGCGAGCGAAGTGGCGGGGGGGGGGGGAGAGCGCGCGGAAAAAAAAAAGAAGAGAGAAGGGGGAGAGGCAGGAGGGAAAAAGAGAGGCGGACGGAGGCTGTATCGGCGTAAACAATCAATCCCGTGGAAATCGTACGACATGGTGCAAAGTACGTGCTTGGCCACTTCACGGTTGAGCTTACGGTTGGTCGATAAGTCAGACAGCTGCGCCAGTGCGCGAGAGCCAGTTTTCGACAAGGTGACCGAAGAGCAGCATTTCTCTCCCACCCGGTGTGGGTATCGCCGAACGGTATATTTCTCCGGGGCTGCTCTCGCGCCGAGGCTCCAGATGCATTCCGCCGGGATAAAAGGAACGAATAAAAAAGGACATTTCATGGAACGGTGACGCTTCTTTTCGTCTCGTGCGTCTCTGGCTCGTCTACGGGATTATTATCAGGCCTCTCTCCCTCAGGAGAGAGGTGTGTTGTCCTCTCGAGACCTTCGACGTGGGCCGAGACCCGAGAGACGTAACACGCGAGCGTCCAATTTTTCCGTCGCCCCATTTATCTCGATCTTCGAGCGTCGCGCGTCGGCTGCAAGGTTGATTCTCCGACCAGTCTGAGGATCGAGAAAACGTATTAACGCGCCGGACGGGAAAGGCGCGGGAAACTCGTTTCCCCCTCCCCTCCCCCTAAGCTCGCATCCCCCTTGGCCGCTCCGCGTGCTGATGAAGATGAAGACGATGAGATAACCGCGCGCGCGCGCGCGTCGACGCGCGACGACAAATCCGCAGCCGTTATCGTCGTACATAAATTCGCCGCTTGTATTCGACACGGCGTATCTTCCGCAGGTCGTAACTGCGCCGCGCGCGCGCGAACACAAAACACACACACACACACACACACACAACCATCCGAATACGCGTCCAAGGTTCGCGACCTTCTTCCGGCTCCCGTCGCGACCCCATGCCGTCCTCGTTACTTCACTTATGCAACGCGCGCTTTTTCCGCCTGCTCGCCTCGGCGCAGCCCTCTCGACGGCAGTCTCGTGCGTGTGTGCGTGTGTGTGTGCGCGCGCGCGCGCGTTCCGCGGCTCTATTACGAAAACGCCGGTGAGCATTCGTCGCAATAGGAAGAGCGAATCCGGACGTTCCTCCGCGTAATCGCCGGCTGTCTCTCGGCAGCGAGTGAGCGGCACGGTCGTTTTATAACGCATAATGACGCGTTTCAAGACCAGTAGGTCGCGTCCACAGTAGTCGAAGAACGCGCGCCCGCCCGTTCTCTCTCTCTCTCTCTCTCTCTCTCTCTCTCTCTCTCTCTCTCTCTCTCTCTCGCGGCCGCGGTTCATCGAGCACGGGCCCGATGGTATAACCGCGCTCCTCGGAGCGGCCGCGGCTAGCGGGGAAGGCGGGAGGGAGGATAAGGATGAGAACGACGAGGAGGAAGAGGAAGAGGAAGAGAGAAGACGACGCACGCTGAAGAGGGAAGTCTCTCTTTCTCTCTCTCTCTCTCTCTCTCTCTCTCTCTCCTCGGTCACGCATCGTCGGCGTATATTCATAACAGTAACTTCGCTGCGCGCGCGCTCTCTCTCTCTCTCTCTTTCTCGTCCTCGTCGTCCTCGTCCTCGTGCTCGTCTTCTTTGCCGGGCTTTCCTCGTAAACAAGTCTAAGCGGCTCTCGATGAGCCCGTCGTCGCCGTCGCCGTCGCCGTCGCAGTCGATGTTATGTAGGTTACTATCGCGCAACGGTCGGCGCCTCGTCTCGACCCGTCTTTAAGAAGGTCGTTTACGGCGTAACCCGAGCCCACTTCACGGCTCGTCTCGCTCTTTCCTCGCCGCGTCTCGCGCCCGCGAGCCCTTTGAGCCGCCGCGCCGTCGCGTAGCCGCGAGTCGTGACAATCCTCGGCTTGATTGTCGCCTCGGCGCGGCCGATTATCATCGCTTTCAGCGAGATGCGTGTCGCGACGAGTTGTGACTTTTCGATACCGCCCGCGCTTGAAATCAAGATTGTTTCTTGCGCGAGCCTATATTCGATCTTTCCGCGCGCGCGATTTGAAGGAGAGGGCGCGGAGAGGAGTCTCGAGGCGAATCGCCGAGGTCGCGGCGCTGTTCGGAGGTGCTCGCGAGAGACGAGAATTTGCACGCGCTCCAAAAATGGTTGCAGCCGCCGGGAGCGCGGAGCTCGGGCGGGGAAACGGCGGCGAGCGAGCGCGGTGGGGATGGCGCGAACGGGAATAATGTTGCCGTCGATCGAAATTCTCGCTTTCGTCGCAAACGCATAAACACGCCGATGTATGTGTGTATGTGTGTGTGCGTGTGCTCGCGAGAATTGCGCGATTGCATGAGCGCGCGCGGGTTCAGCGAATTTCGCCCGTCGATGACATTGTGGCTCGTTCTCGCTGGCAAATTCGCGCGAGTCCACCTTCTCTCTCTCTCTCTCTCTCTCTCGTTCCCACGGTTACGTTTTTCGTTCGCATTCCCGCGACGTCGCTCGTGCGACATACGCGCGCACGCACGTATACACATTCGCGAGTCTCCGCCGTCGACGATTTACGGCGGCTTAAGGAGATACGCGACGTCGCATTGTGTCCGCATAATGCACTTCCCAACGCGGTCCGCTGCCTGTTCCGCGCGGCGCGCGAGCGTGTGCGTGCCGAGTGCCCGGGCGCAAGCACTCTTTAACCTCGGCGGCGGCGGCGGCTTTTTCTCTCCGTTTGTCTCCGGGTGGCCTATGTGTGCGTCGACGGCGATACTGACGACGACAAGACGGCTGCTACCGCCGCCGCCGCCGCCGCCGCCGCCGCTTTGCGTCGGACCTTCTTCTTACGACGCGTCGTCGCCACCGCCGCCGCCGTCGCCATGCATATGTGTGTGTATGCACGTACAACCGTACTACACACAGCGCGACAGCGCTCACCGCGGGAGCGCGACGAGTGGAAGGGCGGCGGTGGAGGCGCGGATCGAAGCCACGTGACGGAGCCTCGCGGGTATATAAACTCGAGCGCGGCCCGGTAGAATCAGCCATTCGACGACTGGCTCCGGGGCACGATGTGTCCTGTACTCCTATTCTCGCTCGTTTAGAGATATCGAGAGAGGAGCGAACGAACGAACGAACGAGCGAGCGAGCGAGCGAAGGAAGGAAAGAAGGAACGAGAGAGAGAGAGAGAGAGAGAGAGAAGCCAAGCCGACTGGCACGAGACAGAAAGAAAGAGAAACAAATTGGCCTGAAGAGAGAGAGAGAGAGAGAGAGAGAGAGAGAGAGAGAGAGAGAGGATAGAGATAAGTAAGAGAGAAAAAAGAAGGATAAAAAGGATTAGAAAGAGAAAGGGGACATTATCGAGGAGAAGTACGCGCAGAGTCAAGTGCACCCGATGCAAGAGAAGGAGAAAACTCTCTCTCTCTCTCTCTCTCTCTCTGCTACGCGCACGCGCACACGTGGCCGGACGACTTTGGAAAAAAGTCCGCGGCGATCCAGGGGGTTGCCGTAGGTCGGCGGAATTTGATGGACGGCCGAGAAATGACGTAGCCGCGCTCATAGCGGACGGCAATGACGTCCTCTTTCTAACCCTCTTTCTGCTCGTTCCCGCGAAGAGAGTGACCGCGAGTACATGAGAGGCCATTGCCCCTCCAAAGACGAGAGTGGAAAAGTCGCAGCGCGCACGGATCATCCATCTAGCGTGATATCGGTATCGGAGAGGAGGGAGAGAGGGGAAGAGACAGAGAGAGAGAGAGAGAGAGAGAGAGAGAGAGAGAACTTGAAGAGGAGACAGAGAAAACCCGGCGGAGAAGCAAGGATCGTGCCGGCTGAGTGATCTCATCATACGACGGCGAGCACTCGCTCGCTCGGCTTCCCGTCACGAAGACGTATATAACACGTCGTCGAGCGCTAGCTCGGTCCTCAAGGTCCCTGCCGACGGCGGCGTGGCTCGGCAATCTCGATTCCTTCGTCGTGCCGGGCAACGTGAGGAGAGATCGCGGAGAGATCAGCCGCGGCGAGCGGCGACGTCATCGCGGGCAAATCCGAAAAGACCGCGACGAGAGGTAGAGAGTGCTGCGCGCTCCCTGGGATTTCCCGACTGGCCGGATCGATCCGTCGGTCGATTTACCGTCACGTGATCGGCGCGTCGTCATCGCTCTCGTTGCGCGGACGAGTGCCGCGATTCGGTAACGCCAGCTCTCTGCGAGACGTCTCCCCCCCCCTCCCCCCTCGCCCGTTTTCTTTCACGGTCGCGCCAAGAGCAGCGGCGATCGCCGTTGCCAATAAACAAATAAATGGAATATTTCGAGGAGCTCGCGCACACCGCGCGGACGACCGCGCGTTTCCTGGATCTCGGCGCTGTGTGTGACGTAAAGCGGCTTGCAAGAAACGCAGAGTAATCGGAGAAGTGGACATTATACGCTTCTCTCTCTCTCTCTCTCTGTATTGAGTAACGCGTCCGCGCGCGCGTTTACGTCAAACTCTCGGCATCGATAACCCCATCGCGTCCGATGTAGCGCGGGAATGACGTAGCGCGTTGCGTGTGCACGCGGCGTCGGCTGGTGTAGCATCAGCATCATCGACGTGGGGCGACCGAAATTTCCCGCAGCCGTTGCCAGACATCGGTCGAGGAGCAAACGGTGCGACGCGACGGTGCCGCGGGGACGGTTTAGAAAATGATCCGCGCGTGCGAGAGAGATCTCGTTTTCTCGCTACTTCGGCGGCGAGACGAACGGCGACGCGCGGCGCTCGACGGAATTCCTCGGTACGGGATTCCGCGATCAGCGACAAAGCTGTCTATTTCTGTACGCGCGACGCTGTCGCGAGAGACACGAAGCGCTCCGCGAAACAGGCGAAAACAAGGCGCTCGAGAGCGAGCGAACGATCGGACGATTTCACGAGCGTCCCGGCGAAGTCGCGGCTAATAAAAGACATTGCGCAACCGCGGAGGTTGCTCGCGCGCGGTGGATAATAATAAGAACGGACACGCACGGCAGCGTGACAGAGACACGGGGAGATGGAGGAAGGGAGGAGGAGAGGCAGGGTTGCGTATCCGTTCGTCGTGAAGCAGCACCACCACCGTACGAGACGATAAGCGTAATAACAAGCCGCGCATGAATTGCCTCGCGAGTCGAGTCGAGTCGAGTCGCGCGTTCTCGCCGCTACGAAATCGAGGAGAAACTCGCGCCGAATCAAATCTCACGGCGAGAGGCCCGCTCACACGCGCGTAATTACAGCCTATCCGCCGGCGAGAAGAAAAAGTTCAACCGAAAGAGAAAGAGAAGGGGGGAGCATATCACTCGAATGAGGACGGTATCATCCAGTTACATTGTATCGAGCCGCATTCGGGTAACGATGGGCGTCTTGATGGCGCGTTGAAAATTTGGTCTCGGCGACGCGGGCAAAGAAGCGAGGGAAACCAGGAAAGCCGCGAAGGGGGCGCGGGAGGGCAGGATATTTCTCCGCTGCGACCGTGAAAATTTGCGAACTTGAAATTCGCCTTGCTTGTGCGTGGCCATCGCCGTCATTCGTCCGTCCTTCTGTCCGTCCGTCCGTCGCCGGAATCCTTATTAACGACTGGCCGGTCGGGAAGATAATCGTCCCGCGGTGGTGGAGAATTGAGACGCCTGGCAACGGCATATCGGAGATGGATCGGCTTCCCGGCCGCCGGTCGTTAGCTGTGATAGATGGCAACCTGTATCCACCGCGGGGCTCTCGTTCGCCAGCGAGAAATCCGATCGTAACTACTTCCGGCTCTCGGGCCGATGCCTTCCGCGGAACGCCGTGAAAACGGAAATTCACTTTCTTTACCTTGGCAGCGTACCCGCGCGTACACGTCGTTCTCTCTCCCCCTCTCTCTCTCTCTCTCTCTCTTTTCCCCTACCTCTCTCTTTTTTTTTTCGAACACCTTCCCCCCCCTCTCTCTCTCTCTCTCTGTCTGTCTCTCTGTCTCTCTCCGTCTGTCTTCTTCCCCTTCCCCTTCCCTCCATCTATCTATGCAGGCACGTGTTTCCCCGTGACGCATCGTCCTCGATCTCCTCGTCCCTCTGTCTTCCTCGCACGATCACCTCCTCGGAGCCTCCAATGAATTCTCGAAAGCTACTAAGTCATCGATTAATCGACATACTGCGCCGCGTTCAATTCTCCTCGTTATCGCCGCTCGAGATTACGCTCCGAGCGGTCGCGTGTTGCGGCGTTTTTGCAATCGCGACGAACGTTTCCCCGTAATGATCGACGCGTTATTTTCGCGACCGCTGACGATATGTGTACTTGACATTTCTCGCGTACTTACTACACGCGCAAGCACTTTGTCGCTTATGCCTGATCACCACCCCGCCTCGCGTGCGATTTTGCGAAATTGCGCGGCGCTTCTTCCCGTCTCACTCACACACACACACACACACACACACAGTCATTGCCGCGTGCGTGTATTTCCGTCCGCTTATTTATTACACGATTCATTCGACCTCTGCCGCTTGTATCGCGCTCTTAGAATTCGTTTTTCGGACCCCGGTGATTAATGAATTTTTGTAACGAGCTGTGCGACGCATCCAGGCAGGCAGGCAGGCAGGCAGGCAGACAGCAGCGCGCCGCCTTTACTTCGCCGCGTGCAAGCTCACTTCTTCTTGCCTGTCAACGTTGCGCTCGGCTTGGCAAACATAGCGACAGGCAGGGGCTGTCGAAGGACGCGCGCGCGTATACACATTCGCGCTAATGCGTTCGCGCACAAGCTCGATTTGCACCAACACGCTCGACGCGAGAACGACAGAGAGAGAGAGAGAGAGAGAGAGAGAGAGAGAGAGTCGGACGTGTGCGTAAAGGACGCACTGCGGCCAATGAGATACGAAGGAGGTATCGTAGCGCGATTTCTGATTTTTATCTCCAGCCGAATCTTATCGCGCGTGTTTGTGTCCGAGCGATTAACAATTCGTCGACGTGGGGGAACGAAGACAAGGACGGGGACGGAGTCCGGGACGAGGAAGACACTCCGCCATGGTGTTTTTGTCGATCTACGATCCGGAATCGGGGAGAATTTTAATGAGAGATATTTTTTATCGAGCGAACGCCGCCGCCGCGCCGTCGTCTCGTGTGCCGCGCCCGGCGACTCGTTGATTTTTCCGCATCGCGCGCGAAAATCACGCCCGCTCTCGCATTGTCAGCGAAGTGAAAATCAAGACGGCGGCCGGCTATATTTAGCGCCTGGACGCGCCGCGGGAATACGTAAGATTAGAGTGCGGAGCGTAATTTTAACGGCATCTTCGCAACGGAACGGAACGGAGCGAAGCCGGTGGTGTCGGAGAGCGGCCCCGTCGTTTCTGGTTCGCGACATTTTAAACGCTGTTTTTCTCTCTCTCTCTCTCTCTCTCTCTCTCTCTCTCTCTCACACACACACACTCGCTCGCTCGCTCGCTCGCTCGCTCGCGACTTTATTCATAACGAGCAAACGCGAACGGCAGCCTTGAGTTCTAAATCCGGTTGGAACTTTTTCGAAGCGCGTCTCTCTTCCTCCCCTCCGCCCCCTCTCGCTACGATCGCCTCGTATCTTGTTTTCGTCGCGTCAAAGAATCGATTATATGCCTGTCGACTCGAATTTCGCGTCGCCTCGAGAGAAAGTTTTTCCAGCGGAAAGGAGGCGCGCTCTCCTCCTCCTTCTCCTCCTCCTTCGTGTGCTGATTTCCTCGCGAAGCAGCGGTAACTTCGCCTTCGAGAGTCGTCCGTATCGTCGTAATTCTCCGCGATACTTCTCTCCTCTTTCTCTCTTTCGTCCGTCTTTCTCTCTGTCTCGCGAAGACAGCACTCGAGAAAAATACCGACGCCCGTACGTCGCCGCTAAACTTAGTCTCGTAGGAAAATATTTTGTCGGGGAAATATGCGCGCGACGCGCGTATCGCTTGCACGAGCTGTAAGCTGTAAGCATGGAAGGAACTCTCTCGAAAGAGGGAGAGAACCGTCGTCGTTGTCGTCGTCGCCGCCACCGCCGCGCCGCCGTGTTGACTCGAAATCGTTTCCGCGCTGCGGAAAATGCGGACACGCCTTCGTCGCGCTGTTTTGTGCCGCGAGTCGCGGCGTTTTCCACGAGCGCTTCGTCGAAATCATTCCACTGGCAAGACTCGCGATTCCCTCGCGCGCGACAGGTATCGCATTGCCGTTCCCGCCCCCCCTCTCTCTCTCTCGTGGCTCTCGTCGTTTCATCGATGGCTCATAATTTCCATACGGATTTGATCGCATCGATGAGTCGGAAAATGCGCGGCGGCGGCGGCGGCGTTGAAATTCCGCGGCACGTGTCGAATGTGGAACGCCGGCGCGCGGCGCCGCGCCTGAGATTTAAAGCGCGACCCGTGCTCTTTACGAGTCCGGTAAGTCTCCCCTCCTCTCCTCTCCTCTCCTCTCTCTCCCTCACAAGGTAGCCTCGTTTTACGAGCTTATTTACTAGGCGAAGCCGAGCGAGCGCGTGTCGAACAGGAAATTGGGATGCGCGCGCGCGCGCGGGCGAGCGCCGCGTTATCAGCGGTGATAATAAATATTGCCGACGGATTTTCCGACGTGCTCTCGTGCGTCGCCGTCGTCGACATCGCGGCGACAGCCAGGCGACTCCTCCCGGTGCGTATGTAAATCGAAGCGGCGACTCGCCACGAATTATCCGCCGCGCGCGACTTATCGTCTACGAGAACGAGCGTGCGGGAAGCGGCAGGGACGGCGAGAGGAAGATATCTCGAGAGGCCGAGAGAGGAGGACGAAGAAGGAGACTCGGATGGAACTCTCCACCTCGCGCTATCGTCCCTCACGAAAACAAGTTTATTTGGCTAAGATGCCGATAAGAAAAGGTACCTTCTCGTCGGCGCTAGGCGCACGCACACGCACACGCTCGCCGCGTATTCGCAAGTATGTACGTACGGATGCATCCGGCATGCACATGCGCCTCCTCCGACGAGGAGCCGCCCGCGTCGCTTATCTCCGCTCGCAATGACTCCCCTCACCTCAGTACGAGTCCGTCGGTAATTCACTCACATACACACACACGCACACACACGCGCGCGCGCGCCTACACACATGCGTGCGCGAATTCGCCCGACGCGTGTGCCGGAGCGGGCGAATCGATAAGCCCGAAATGGCAACAACATTTGATGTTACAGCTTGGCCGAACGATTGAACCTCGGTCTCCTAGACTAAACATATCGTTCCTCGCTTGTATCCGCAGCCGTGATTATCACAAGTGCGCCGGTACCTCGTAAACAGGAAGAGTGTTTTTGTTCGACCTTGTTGCACCTCGTTCCACGTCGTCGTCGTCGTCGTCGTCGTCGTCGTCGTCGTCGTCGGTCTTTCCTTCCTTCCAATCGTCGCTCGCGTCCGCCGATTTGACTTCCACGATCCTATCGACCGGACTCTTCACGGACAGAGGTTATCGTTGTATTTTTACTTCTCACTCCGCATGTTTGTCTATGAGAATACATTTTTCCGCTCCTCATCCATCAATTCCCGTCGAAACCGCCGGGGACCGTCTTATCTCTCGCCGCGCTCGAACGTTTGGAATTTCGTTTCTACGTATTTCTCTCTCTCCCTCTCTCTCTCTCTCTCTCTCTCTCTCTCTCTCTCTCTCTCTCTCTCTCTCTATTTATTTTATTTCTTTTCTCATTTTATTTCCTTCATAAGTCCATTTTTCGAGTTTATTTCCTCTAGATAATACACGCATGATATTATCTCATTATCGTATGTTAGCATTTTCCTTCCTAATTGTACATTTCCTTCTTCCTGCTTCCCTTTTCCTTCGTCTCGAGGAAGATTCCGATGGTATTTTCTCTCTCTTTCCCTCCCCTTTATTTTCCGCCTTATCTCGTACATTTTATTATCCGAACGTCGACGCGGTTTCTCGTTCACCGAGAAACTATTGTTAGCATTCCGGATTCTCAGGAACTCGGTAAAGCAATTGACTCGCTAATTTCCCTCGAACTGCCGCTTTTCCTCGGAAACAGTTCTTTCCGGAGTTTTGTTCCGAAGGAAGAAAAGCGTCGGCGGAGCACGCGCGCACACCCACCACCCACTCGCGCGCGTATACATCACACACACGTATACATCGCGCTACAAGGCCGACAAAAAGCGAGAAGCAGGAATAAAAAAATATAAAAAAAAAAAGAAGAGAAAGAAAAAGACAAGAGACTCGACGGAGCCGGGGCAAATTGAATTGCAAAATGTCCCCGGACTGACGCGTCGAATCCTTTTAACCTCACCGGGGTCATTGATATATATTTCCTTTCGTATCATTACTTCTCCGCGCTTTATCGCGCGACCGCTAATGCATCCAATTTATATCTCGCTCGTGCTTTCTCTCTCTCTCTCTCTCTCTCTCTCTCTCTCTCTCTCTCTCAAGCCGGGAAGACCGCGTCCCGCGGTGGGTGGCGCTCCTTTCTCCCTTAATTAAACAGACGCGTTTCCTTTGCCGCGTAACAACGCGAACGGCCGACTCGTTTCGCGTAATTACGCCGCGTATATTTAATTGCAGCTTAAACTCGTTAAACGCGAGCGAGAGAGAGAGAGAGAGAGAGAGAGAGCCACTTGTTATGCTCTTTGGGACATGCCCCTCCCCTTCAAGCGCCGAGAAATTAATTAACATGAAATAGAAAATCGCGCATCTTGAGCGAACAACGGAAGGTGAACACAATCAGGCCCTCAGGTATTGTTAAATTACCGTTTGTGACATATATACAACTATAAATACTGGAATCCCTCTCTGGAGGAAGAGAGACAGAGATAGCCAAGACCAATAAATAAAGTTGGAGTTCCTCAAATAGAGGAGAACATAAATAGCGAGGCGGGACAAAGCGTGGGCACTTGCCCGCGATTTATACACATTTATGCACTTGGTCGCACGTGCAACAAGGACTACGATGACTACGATGACGACGACGACGACGACCACGTCACCACGACTCGCGCGCTCTTATTGTACTTCATTAGCGCTAAAATTCTCGATGGCACCCGCGCGATAACAACAGGCCCGTAGTCGTTGCATAATGCACGTAATGTCTGCGCGCATACATATATATGTGTGTGTGTGTGTGTGTGCGAGCGTATATTATATGCATATGTATTCGAGACGGTCGCCGTCGACGCGCGTCGTCTCGGCGACGGGGACAATGGAGGAGGCGTGCGAGAGACGTCGCGATAAGACTGCGAGCGGGACAATATTCGAAGTAAAATCAACGGCGTGATTTCCGGCTATTTGTCTAACCGCGCGCGGACGACGCTTATCGTTGATCGTCGCCGCTGCCGCCGCGCGTCGACGTTATCATCTCGTCGTAGAAGCCGCCTCAGCCGGAAGAACAGTTTTGCGTTGCTTATTAGGCGCGCGTTGCCGACCGACAGGTAGCCACCGCCGTCGCCGTCGCCGTCGCCGTCGACGGGACGAGTCGAGCGCGCGTCGCGTATCGATTCACGCGACGGGATCTTATCGATACCTGAGCGGCCAAACTCGTTCCAGCGAGATCGCCGGCCATCGATAAAACTTCCGCCTCGAAAATGGCTCCCGGCGCGAATCGAATTGTGCGTTACACGCGGCTTGCCACGATACGCTTCCCCCCCCCTCTCTCTCTCTCTCGACGTCACGCGATACCATCCAAGCTTGCCATCCGGGGAGAGACGTTAACGTGGCACGTTCGCACGCGCGCGACGATAAGGTCGGAATTTGCCGTGCGTGTCGCCGGGAGCGGCGTATCGGAAAATCGGAATGCTCTCGCGAGTGTGGCGGCTCGCCGAATCTGCGAAATCGCCGATGCGTCGCGTCGCGTCGCGGCGGCCGATGGCCGAGTAAAAGTATCGGCGCGCGCGTCCGATTCCGGGCTTGAGCGTGACGAGCGTGCGGAAGAATGTGAAAACGCGCGGCGGCGTCGCTAGGCGGAGGGAGGGAGCGAGCGAGCGAGCGAGCGCGCCGACCTGCCGGCGCGATAAAAGCACATTGTCGCGCCCGACTTTCATCATCCGCCGTGCTTCGTTTCTTTCTTCGGAAATCGGTTTGTGTGCGTAGGCCGATCCGTAGCGAGATCTCGCGAGAGCGCGCGCTGTACACTACCGAGCCGCGCATTAACGCAATCGCGTGCGCTAATGTGTGTCTCCTGCTCACCTGTGATTAACTTGAAAAGCCCGAGCGAGTCACGGCAGGTGATACGCGTCGTTTACGTGCGTGCGAGCGAGGTAAACGGGCCACGGAGGAGGAGGAGGAGGAGGAGTTCTTTCGCGAGGGATCCTCCCCCTTCGAGTCCGCTTGAAGTTCGAATCGAAAGTAGCCGATATTTTCCCCGCTATCGGGAGGGGGGTCGCCGAGGAGGGGGGGGGCAAGGCAAATCCCGTTAATGAGAGTAGTCGTTTTGTCATCGCTCGCTATTTGTCATTCTAAGTAAGTGTGGCGCGATACGTGCGTGTGAGATTATTATCATCGACGCGCTATGGCGACACTTGCTGTATGAAAGTGTCCTCCCCGCCTAGAATTATTCGCAATTACACAGTCGCCGTGTAATTACAGTGAGAAACGTCAGACACGCGCCTGCGACGCGGTGCGAGAGGGCTCGTCCTCTCCGAGAGGAACGAATTGGATCACGCGCGGTGAAAACGCGTTTCATTACGCGTCGCTTCGCGCGAATACGGCGCTCTCGCGGCGAAATACTTTTGACAGCGAAATTGCACGTGGGCCGCGTGCTTCCGCGTGAATCCCGTCGTTTTCCGTAAATCGAAATGAGAATGTGTGTACCGCCTGCATTCCGTCTGATCTATCAGCCTCACTCGCTTAAATCGAGTCTCAGCTGCTTGATTTCTCTCGATCCGAATTGGATCGGTCGCGGCTTACAAAAGGCGCACGAGCAAAAAAGAGCGATGGAGCCTCTCTCTCTCTCTCTCTCTCTCGGACGCCATTCTCTGACGCAGCCGTGCGCCAAATTTGGGCGACTCGCGATTGGAATCGGCAACCTACTGACACACTAATCGGCACCGCTGGTGTGCGCTTCGCGTCGCGAGCGCAGCCGGTTCGCGGACGCGCGGACGTTAACTAGACGAACATGCGAGGCGCGTCGGCCGATTAACATACCTCGGTCTGTCGATATTCCAAGACGCGCGCGCGCGTAATTAATCGGCCCAAATGTCGCGCTTGATGATCGGCGAGCGAGACGAGAGGATGGGGAAAACGCCGACGGAATCAATCGCGCTTTGCGAGAAATCAATCCGCCACCGACAGTCACCGTTATTCAAGATTTAACTGCGAGTGGCGAGTGAGTACGATTGAGAACAGGAGAAGGACGGGAGGAGGGAGGAAAGGAGAAAAAAGAAAGATGGAGGAAGGGGGAGAGAGAGAGGGGGGGAAAGACGAGCGTAAACGCAGAATTAACGCGAGTCACACTCGAAGATTTCGTCCGCGGGTGATTCAGCCCGCCTCGCAGCGAGTGCGAAGAGAGAGAGAGAGAGAGAGAGAGAGAGAGAGAGAGAGAGAGAAGAGGGGAAAAAGTATGTTTCTATAAATATAATGCGTTTCTGAGTCATCGGCTCGCGCGCGATGTGCCACCGATGTTGGCTCAATGGCATTTGAAATCGCCGACCTTTCACGCGTTTTCGCGCGGCGCGCAGAGCGCGCTCGTAAGGACGCCGGTTCCAACGAGCTGGAACCTCCAGCTTTTATAATCCGTTCCGTGCGATTGCATCGGAATCTGTTCGACTTGGAAACGAACGAGCGAGTGAGCAGGCGAACGAACGAACGAATAAGCGAGCGAGAACGATCGATGGCGCGCGCGCGTGCCCGCTCCAAGTTTCTCTTTCGAATGAACTGAACTCGCCGATCGGCATCGCCGCGGCTGCTTTTCCCGCGGATCTCCGCCGCGAGACGAGACGCGACGTCCAGCTCCAGCCAGACAGGCCGAGGCGTCCGCTTCTCTTTCGTGGGAATTTCAGGAACTCCGCGTGCCTATTCTCTCGCGTGACACGATTTTCGCGTACGATAGATCTCCGAAGTGTGTGAATGCGTCTTGATAATGATCGTGCAGATGTTGATAATGACCAGCCGCGGGAAAATCATTAGTCTTCTAATCTCTCTATTCGCTAAACGTATTGATGTCCGAGCTGAGTTCAATTCAAGCGCCCGGCTGTGCTCGGTTTTTCCCAATTACGGAACTCTTCGACTCGTGTTGATCCACTCGTGACCTCGTACGATGAACCGTACCGGGTGGGTGCAAAAATAATTGCGCGATTTTTACACTGTAAGAAAGGATGTGTTAAATTTAACATATTTCATGTGTCTCGAGTCGTCCACTCTCATTTTTATGTGTTGATTTAACAAATTAAGCAAATATGTTAAAAAGTAACACGCATAATATGTAAAAAATTTAATATTCGAACGCCGTCAAGATCACAGTTTGCGTTAAACTGACACACAATGAATGTTGTTGCCTCAACATTTGGGAAAAGTAACGATCTATGGCTTGATGATGAAATGAAAATGTTAGATTGACATAATCTATGTGTTAGAAATCCAATCTTTATATAATATAACACACGATAACTGTTGTAATGAGGAAATTGACACATTTTAGCTGTTGACTTTAACATATAAGACATGTCGGAGCAAGAATTCATGCATTTACATATAAATTGTGTTATTTTAACACTTGGAAAACAGTTAATCTTAATCTAACGCAAGAAAGTCTTGCGTAACACAACAACGATACGTTAAATTAACACACGGCTGTGTAAAGAATTTAACACAGAACTTTCTACACACAAGAAGTTTTAACAAAAGTACGAAACGTTTTTGACTGTGTAACGTATCGAGTATAAAGACGCGCATATATATATATATATATATATATCAGTTAAAAATTCTATTAATCAAAATAAAGACCGTTGGACACTTTTCTCCCAACGGGAAACAAGTTTGTTTATCTCCACGAGATAGAATTCTGCAAAGGATAACGCTGACCGGAAAAATCGGCGCCAGACTTAAAGCGATAAAAACCGCAGTGATTTTTGCACCAATCTATTATTTGCCGGCCGGAGCTTCCAGCGTGGCCCGCATCTCGTCGCGTTCGAGTTCTCCCGATTTTGCCGGCGCATTCGGGCGAACTCACGGCGTGACGTGCGATCGTTTCTGGCGTGTTCTCTCGCCGGCAAAGTCCTCGATCGTCTGGATCTTCCCAGAGCGATAGGTTGAAGAATCATTGTCACTCAATTGCCTCGTGACGTCGCGAGAGGCGTCCGAGCGCGCGCGCGCTTCGTCGAAGCAAAATCGCCCGTCTCGGATTTTCCCGCGCGAGCGGATAATCGTTATCGCGATGCGTCTAGCCGATAAGCCGATCACGTATCAGACGGTTCTCCAGCGGGGCGGCGATTCCCGCGAATCGGCGAGTCGCGCGAGTCATTGCTTGAATTAAACGGCGTAATTATCGGGGCAACTCGACCGCTCGCTGGCTAACGCGCTTTTATGACTGGCGACGTGCCAGCACGCCGGCAAACATCGAACGTAGGCGACAGGCGTGTTCAATTAATTAGCATTCGCAATCACGACGAATCGGTCGTTCTCGAAGCCTCTTCGGGCTGCAACCCCGCGGCTGCCTCCCCCCCCTCCCCCTCGCGCAAATTCAGAGCTGACAGGCGAGACGTTTGAACAATCGAGAAAGGAATCGCGCGAAACCCCGCGCGAGCCTCTCGAAATTATGATCCGCGAATTTTAACGTCGCCTCTTCTTCGTCTGAATCTCGAGGGAGCAGCAGCGCGAGATTCTCGCGTAAATTAGCCGCTGGTAAAAATAAGAGGGATAAAACGTCTCCCTCCTCGCGATCCTCGCGCGGCTCGGCTCGCGCACGGAAACGTCGGGATGGTAGCGTCGTTGAGTATTTTCCACTTTGGACGTTTTTGGTGACGTAATCGCGCGCTGGCCTTCTCACTCAACAGCAACGGGGAGAGCAAGATAGATGCGTTTGTTATCAGTGTAAGGTTAACCTTCCGAGGTTAACCTTCCAAGTTGCCGAGTAGAAAAATATTCCTTAACACAAGCGAAAAAAAGAGATGCGGTTTATGAGAACGAAAATAAGTAGACCCTTTGTCTGCTAAAAATTACATTTCGGACATCTGTGCGAGGTAAGTGAAGGTAGAGAGAGAGGGAGAGAGAGGCCGGTCGAAGGCTGCGGGGAACTTTCTAACCCAATTCCGCGCATTATTTGCGACATTATATTGGGCAATCGCTGGTCGATACTGGGTCTAGGTCCTTCTCAGACGAGGAATACTAAAGCGCTGCACCTGTCGCGTCGCGGAGTTGTCGATTCGCCGCGTTTCGTTCCTCCGGAAAGAGAATGCGAGAGAGACGACGCGCGGCCATGAGGGAGAACGTCCGAGGAAGGATCGAAGAGTTCAATCGATCTCCGGGAGAAATCTCCCGAGGGAGAGAGGAAACCGCGAGAGCAGGCTCGGCGTTGTCCACGTGAATTTTCCCGGACAATCGCGACGCTCTCGCCTCTTCTACGCACCGCCGGGCGGCTCCCGTCCCGCTCGCTTTCAGAAGCGATCTCGCCGCGATTAACTTTTAGCGATGTGTATTTCACAATCGTTTAGATGCTCGCGCGCGCGTGCGCGCGCGCATTCTTTCACTCGAGAGCGAGCGAGTGGAAGCTTGACTTACGTAACTGCCGAGCGAGAGAGAGATCCACGAGGCGAGAGAGCGGAGCCACGTTGGTATTTATCGCCGTTACCGGGCGGTTTATCGACGTGAAATTAGGAAATTCGAAGCGTCACGGCGCGTGCTGAGGAAGCGCATGGAGGGAGGAGCGAGAATAATTAAAAATCCCCCCCCCCCACCTGTGAATTTTTCGCAACGTGCGTCCGTGTCGCAACGCGCCACAAGTGGATCTTCGCTCTCTCACCGTGCGCGTGTCTGTGTCGTGGAGCGGCGGGGGGTGGGGCGGAGGGGGGAAGGAGAGAGAATCGCCGTAATTCAACGCGTTACACTAGCGTAACGACGATCATCGACGCGTAACAAGCGGCTCTCCGCCGAAGGCCCCCTGAAAATGCGCATCGCGGACCCGACGAACTCGAGCCACGAGCGCCACGAGAGAGCTTAATCGTCTAATCTTCGCGACGTCACTCCGCGACTTCCGAGCGCATTGGCAATTGCCGTGGCGGCGCACGGGACGTGAGTCAACGCTACTGCGAACGGGTCAGAGGGCGAATCCATGAGGTTTTTTCCCAGAGGAGCGTCTCGCGCGCGCGCGCGCGCGCGCGAGCGGCGAGCGGCGGCATTCCGTCGGGCGCTTTCGCGCAGGGAGAGATTTTTCGCGCGATCGGAAATGGCCGCCGCTGCGAGGAACCGCGGTCCTTTCGCTAGAAGAGATCGTCGAGTTCGCACTTTCGCGGGCGAGATGATGAAGTTCCGCATGCGGGGAATCTCCCCGCGTCTCGCGGATGCTCGTTTTCGGCGGAGATCGCCGCCGCCGCCGAGAGGGACGTCGCGCCTCGCCGGCGTTGAATAAGTAAAGAGGCCGGGCGGAAGCGGGATCGACCGGCGACGGTCCCGCGAGAAGAGAGGAACCGCACCGGACCGACCCCGTGATCGGGGTTAGAGGTCAGCGGTTAGCGCCTGAGATTTGTTCTCGTGGAAGCCCCTTCGGGACTGGTTTCCCCGGCGCGCGCGGTCCGAGCAAACCCACGACGACGACGACGACGACGACGACGACGACTACAAGCGGATTACCCGTCGCGGGAGTCGAGCCGCGGAGATGAAAGCACCGTTTCTCCATGGACGCGTTGAAAATTTAACGAGAGACAACGACGGCCATTTGCGATCTCTGCTGCTGTTTCGGGCTGCGCCCGACACGCACTCGCCGAAGTTTGCTCGCTCCTTGTGAAACGTCGCGCAGGAAGAGAAGAATCAGCGGCGGCCGGGAAGTTGCAAGCGCACAATAACGAAGAGAATGAGAAGAGAGAGAGAGAGAGAGAGAGAGAGAGAGAGAGAGAGAGAGAGAGAGAGAGAAAGAGAAAGAAAGAGATTGACTTCTCACGGCTGATTAGGGAGCAGCGCGAGATTGACTGACGGTATTATTAATTTCTCACACGCACAAGCTAGCTAGAAAATGCTACACTTGTCGGAACGAGCGTTGTATAGTCGCGAACGCGCGCTTCTCGAGATCGAGCGGTGGGGGGCGTTTAGTACGCCTCGAAGCCGAATTAATCAGGGTTCAAGGAGAGCCGAGTCAGGAGAGGAACTTTTAGTTTCACTACTGAATAAGCGCTTCCGTCGGTACTCGACACTCTCTCACACGGCAGATACTCTTTCCGTATCATGTTCGGCCTGATTCCCGCCCGCGGAGAACGAGCGACGGCAACACCCCCTCCCCCCCCCCGTCCGCCCGCGGAGGGCGGGGTCTTGGGTGTGTGACTGTCATTCCTCGACTGGCATTTCTCGTCGCGGTGTCTTGCGCGATTCATCTGGACCTGGTTCAGCGACAGGACGAATGTAATTTCGCAGACGCACACACGCGACGACTTCGCGGAGAATCGGCAAGAACGACGGCGAGGCGCTTCCGCTTGTGCGTTATACGATCCTCTTCATCCGCGTGTCCTCGTCGCCATCCACGCGTTTCACGAACGTCCGCGGAAACGCTTCCAGCGTGCTGCATTCCGTCATCGTAATCTTCCCGTCTTTCTCTCCGTTGTCCCCCAACTCCCCTTGCCGTTTTCTCTCTGCGTTCTCTCTGCGCTCGTTCGCGCGTTCCTCCCGACGCGCGAAATCGAGGCCTCGCGCGCGAGAATTAAACGCGGCCAGCGCTATTACACAGCGGGCGACACAACGATATAATTTCACGGCGAAAACGGCGCTCCTTGTTAAAAGGCGCTTCCTCGACTCTCTTCGCGGTGAGTTCTCCTTCCTCTTTTTTATTTCATTTTTTTTCTCTCCCTTTTCCTTCTCCTCCTTCACTCGGAGTTTCGCGAGCAGCGGCGGCGGCGGCGGCGACGGCCGGCGGTGCGCTTTCACTTAACGCGGCTTAATTCGTAAACTTTCGAGACGGCGACGGAGACCGACGCGCGCTATCTCTCCCTCGCCGACGATCCAATCATCGCGCGTAATCGCGGTCTTAAAAAACGAGACTCCCGGCTAATTACGTGGCGGGGTCACAGCCGTGGAAAGCGGCCGAATAAGCGGCGTGTAACTCCGTGCGAATCGCCGTTCGCGGGTAATTACGAAACCGTGTCCGCGACGAAAACACGTTTTCGCTTCTTTTATCGCTGCTCTCCAACCCGCCGCGAGATTCGGTCGACGATAGACGCCGCGGCGGAGTCTCTCGCGGGCTCGATTAGACGTCCCGACGACGGCGAAGAAATCGCATCTGCCTCCCGCGGACACACGCGGCGGATTATCGCGATACGCCGCGTATTCCGACATTCTCATGTCGCCGCCGCTGAAAGAAAGGAAGAAGGGAGAGAAAACGGAAATCGCCATTCGGCGTCGTCTCTCTCTCTCTCTCTCTCGCGCGCGCGCGCGCGCACATCTTTCTCCTCCCTCTTTCCTCTTCTCCCTTCGCGTATCACTCGAGCAGCGCGACGGATCGCCATCGTATCGTCCACTTCCCTCCCCCCTGCCCTCTAGCGCCGCCGCTGTGGCGATGACGATTTAGCTCCGTCCGATTGTGCGTGCGACGCGCGAACGATACGCGGCGAAACCGGCGCAATGTTACTTTCACTTGAGCGCAGATTTATTTTCTGCGCCGTCGATGCGCGTGCGAACATCGAACATGCCTACCGTTCGCGCTCGGCGGAGTTAATTAAGCCGGCGTCACTCGTGCGTGTGCCGCGAGTGTGTATGCGTGCGTGTGCGAAAGAGCGACGAGGGAATCGAGGAGAAGCTGCCGCCGCGGTGTGCGTCGGTCGGTGGCGTGGAGCACTCGCGAACAGCGGCGATGGCGGTGAGTTGGGGGAGGGGCCCGGGGGGGTACCGCGGTGGAGAAAGGAGAGAAACAAAAATACCGCCGGTGAGGAGGTCACCGCGCGGTCGGTTGGTTCGCTTGTATCGGGACACGCGCGCGCACGCGCACACGCGTTTTTTCCTTTTCCCCGCGACGACGATGCGGGGCATCTCTACGTGCACCGATGACCTTGTGCCAGATGGAGGCTCATTCTGAGCCAGGGACAGTCGGTCTCTCGCACCGATATACGCTTATCTCTCTCTCTCTCTCCCGCGAGCGCGCGCTTCTGTTTCACGAGTCGAGCGCAGGGGGAGGGGGCACGCGCGGCCGCGAAAGAAAAAACCGCGCGCCGCTGTCGCAGCGATCGATCCGGCGTGCCCGCCCCCGCCCCTCTCCCCCCGTGTTACCGCGGGATAAAGCTTGCTCAATCTTCGGCGCCTTTCTCCTGTCGCCGTCCGACGACGTCCCGGCGAGCGGACGAAAATGAGGAATGATCAGCGGGATTCGCCTGCGTCGGTGACTGGAATTAGACGGTTTCGTATGTAGCGGCTACGGGAACGCTGCCGAGACACGCGAACACGGCCGAGTCGTCGTGGAAGTCCACCGCCGGTCGATCTCGCGAGAGAAATCGTGGTGCCTTCGAAATTCTTGCGAATCTCGCCGACGGAGCGCGCGCTCTCAGACACGGATGGAGAAATATTAGGACGTAATCCCGGGAGAAGCGAGACGACTGTTTTGATTTATGTCGAGAGTCTTATTAATTTCTCTTAATTTTTATCTTTCTTTCTTTCTTTCAATTGATTCTTGAGAATTCTTCAATTTTTTCTCGACTTCGCGTATTCTTTGCATGTATATTTTATATATTCCCAGTTGAGAGAAATTTTCCTTAATGTTTTCCAATTCTCTTGAGTTTTTGTTAGTTTTTACGTAAAAGATGCCACTTTTGTGAGACGAAGCTCTCTCCCCCCGATGTCTCGTCGTGACGTGAAACAATGCACGCACGCCGTTCACAAAAGTACAGTGCGGTGCAAAAGAGAGAGAGGGCGATTCGTCGTAAAATTTCATTGAAGACTGCAAAATAGCCGAAGTCTCCTATCCTTCGGCCTCCTCTCCCGTTTATTTGTCTACAGGTCATCTGACAGATCTCAGGCTCGCGCGCATTTCCACGCGTGTTCGCCGCGCGTGTTCTAAGGTCGGTCACGTGCGCTCGTCGTGACAAGTCGCCAGGTCGTCGCCACGTGCGCTCGCTCGTCGCTCGCGATGGGATCATTCCGTTCCTTTTTGTCAGGAATTCGCGAACGAATGAGCATCTTTCACCTGTCCCTCCGCGATGATTCCTTTTCTTTCCCCGCCGTACACGCGGTTGATACCGGTCGGCCAGTGAAAGTTGTCCTCTCGCTCGTCCGATCGAGGATCGATGACGCCGCGGGCTCGTCGTTTCAGCGGGGTGAGGGAGAGGGCCCAGGTCGCTCCTCAGCTCGTACCAAATCCGGCCAATTCGGGAGCATTCCAACGAGCTAACGTCCGCTCCTCGGACGATCGGCAATTCGCGAGAGACGGAGCTCGCGGCGGAACTTGTGACTTTTTTACGTGCCTCCACGGGGTGGGAGGGAGGGAGGAGGACTTTCGGAGACCTGCGGCCGATGTTGGACTAAATCGAGCGGGTAAGGGGCGGGAGGGATCCACGTCGCGACTGTTTTCTCTCTCAGACCAGAAGTTCCCACGTCGCGTCTTTCGTCACTTCATGTAAGAAGACTTCGCGTCAGATGAATCGATCGGAAATGGCTCGGATGAAAACGCACCGACGAAAGTTCAAGAGGAACGGCCGATAGAAAGAGACGGAGCGCGCGCTCGAAGACGCATTCGATCCTCCTCGAAGCGTTAATGAGCGGCGATGCGAACGGCCGCTTTCGCGCGGCTTAACAGCACGTAGAAAGAAGCCCGCCTTATTCGACGGAAAGGCATGTCAATCTCCATCGCGCGCATATCGACATACGCGTCTTCGAGCAGCCCGCGTCGCGCCGCCGCTCGACGAGAGGAGAGCCGCCTCCGCGGACGCGTTCCCTCCGGAGCGGAACCCCCTCCCCCCCCCCTCCCGCCGATCTTCCTCCATGACGCGCGTCCCCGTATTATTCGCACCATTCGCGGCTGGCCGCACACATTTGACGCGAATGACGTCGCGCACTTGTATGTGTCTAATTTTCCTTCAAGAACCCAGCGCGTGTCGTATCGTGTCGGGACGTGCATCGTCCCGTGAGGGAACGAAAATCAGCCGCATCATTGACCCTTTGCGCAGACGCGCGTCTGCGAATAGCGCTCCAAGCGCTGCCCGACCGAACTAAATTCACCGAAACAATAGTAGCAACAATAATATAACATAATATATGATAACAAAGCTGAGCTCTCTTACGCAAGTTTTTAAGTTAGTTATTGTGGTCACTGTTAAAAGGGTTAATATCCTCCGCCCTTTCGTTCCCCTCGCTCGCCCTCCGTCCTCTCTTTTTCATTCTCTCTCGCACACGTGCGCTCGCTCGAGAAGGAAAAAGAAAGGAAGCGGCGCGGAGAAAAATTAATCCTCCCGCGCGCGAGTATTTTTCCTCGCGGATCGTCAACGGCGATTCTCTCGCCGCGCGATGCTCTCCGACGATCGCGGGACTGTACGGGGTCAGGCAGGGGGCGGGGACGGCTCCTCTCGCCACACGCAGCCCCGTTGCCGGCGCGGCGTGGCGCGCTGAAAATAATAATAATAAATCGGGATTAGAATATTCCGCTCGACGGCGTGTAAATTGAGGGAGATAAGGCTCATTAGCGAATCCGACGCGCATTCGTAACGTCGCGCGGCGCAACGTGGAGCGACCGGCGATAATCGCTCGTAATTTTTCCTCCGTCTCTCTCTCCCCCCCCCCCCCTCTCTCTCTCTCTCTCTCTCTCTCAGGCGTTCCTCAGCCACTACGGTCTCGTGCGCGGTAGCCATGTGATGTCAAGTAGCGAGATTACCGGCATACTCTCGCCTGTGAATGATCACATTTAAGCGCGCCATGAACGTTCCAGCGCCTAGAATCTCAGACGGAGACTAGAGACGGATCGCGAGACGGGGTTTCGTTCAAGAAAGAGAGAGAGAGAGAATTCATGCGAGACTCTCGGACCGTTAGCAGCCATGTGCTGAAATTAACGTGCAAATTGGCGAGACTCATTATCTCAGGCGAGCCCGTCAGATCTCATCGAGCTCGCCGGGGATTTCGGTCGAAAGCAAGTCGATCCCGACAGAGCGCGACTCTCAGCGGCAACTGGCGAATCTTCGCTTGGACGATATTTTCCGAAACGGACGAGAGCTTCGCGATGAGACCCAGATGGGACACGGGCGAGGTATCGATAGCCGCGGCCGACGGGGCCCGTCGATGATGATCCTCGGCCTCTCGGCGATATTGTAGGCGACACCGCGACGGCGGCTCCTGACACGCAAGAATGTCGCGAGAATGCAGCGAGCGCGGCGGTTACCGTTCGCTCGTTGCTCAGCTGTTGCGGCCTTAAGGACTGAAATAATCCGAAGCTGGCAGCGCGAGTAGGTGGGCGGTCAACCGCTATCCGCGCTCGCGCGGATAGCCGGGCCCGAAATAAACCGGCGTTTCTAAAATTATCCCGCGCGCCGGCACTTACTTCAATCCGCGAGGAATGCAATTCGATCCCTGGAGGGAGGGAGGGAGGGAGGAAGGAAGGAAAGAAGAAAGGAGGCAAAAAGGACGGAGAGAGAGAGGAGCGGCTCTGAGGCGCATCGCGTAGCAGTCGCGCACCTTCCTCGCGACTTGATCGCGGCCGATCGATCGGCCAGAAGAGCGCGCGCGCGCGATCGTTTCGCCCGTTGCGGGCACCCACGACGTGCACAGGCGAGATTACTCGAGGCGAGGCAACGTCGATGAACCTCTCGGCCCGCAGGGAGACTCTCTCGTCGAGCGATACGAAACGAAATCGCTCGATCGCGATTCACGCGTCCCATACTCCTCCCGCCGATCTTCGAGCTATCTGAATTTCTCCTCTGGTAATCGCCTCGGTCCGTTTGGCGTCAGTGAGACTCGACTGCAGACTCTCTCTCTCTCTCTCTCTCCGTCGTCTGCGGCACAATGTATGCATGCGCGTGATACCGCGCTAACATCGCCGTGGGATGATGAGATCGCGGGTGGCGTGATGTGCTTTCGTGCAGCGAGACTTGTCTGTCGATCGCCGACGAGAGTTCCTCCTGCGAGCGCGCGAATGCGCGAAAGAACGAGCGAGCGAGCGATCACTCGCGACTCTCCCATGTCTCCGGCGTGAGAATTCGAACCAGCTGGTGCGCTCGCCCGGCGCCCCGGCTCTCGCGCGGCACAATGGGTGCTCTCTCATGGGGCCACGAATCTCGCCTCGACACACAAGAGAGCTGCGAGAACCTACGAAACGGAGCCGGCCGAGCGAGCGGGTGAGCAACCAGCCTGGCAAGGCAAGGCAAGGCAAGGCAAGGCAAGGCAAGGCAAGACAAGACAAGACAAGGCGGCAGGCCGACCGGCCGTCCTTCCGCGCGCAGTGAAATTTAAATGAGCGCTCCCGACCGCTCGCCGTGCGCCAACGCTCTGTCTGTGCATCTCTGTGTGTGTGTGTGTGTGTGTGTGTGTGTGCCTCCCTTCACGAAACTTTCATATCGCATTCTCGCGCGATTCGACCTTTCGTTTAAGAGACGACGTCCGTCCCGCCGCGCCGCGGTGATGCTTGAACGAGAGGGGGGCTGCTCGGGGGGCCTCTATGGCCTCGATACGTGAATGCCCGTGAGAGAAGCCTTCTCTCTCTCCTCTTCCATCACGTCCTCTTCCTCCTCCTTCTTCCAGCCTCCCCTTCTTGGCTGCACGAGTAGTATTACGTACACTGACATCGCGTGTGTCCCGTCATCGTCATAATCACCATCGTTTCGCCGAGACCCGAGAGAGTCGTCGTCGTCGTCGTCGTCGTCGTCGTTGTCGTTGTCTTGTCTCACCACGTGGAGCAGAACCTCCGATCGACCGATCCCGCCGTAACGTCCCCGTCGTCGTCGTCGCGCGACAACTCTGGATTAAGACCGGCTGATATGGCGCTCTTTGTTTGTTTTCCCTTACGACGCGTTCCCTTACGACACACGGATAAAGTCGCGGATCTCTCGTCGCCCGGAGCGCCCTCCCCCTCCCTCCACCGATTGTTTGGAGCAGCGTGTGATATTGCAATATTGTAACACGCGCATTACATGTATCGCTTACTGAAATCGTACATGCGATCATGTATATTAATGTATGTATAAACATGTACACACACACACACGCACACACACACACACACACACACACACACACACACACACGCGTACACGCGCGATTTTTGCTTGTCCACTTACCTGCGATACATAATAAATATGTACGGTAAATTTCAATAGTCCGCCGCGAGGAATCTCTCGACGCGGTCGCTCGAGGCTCCTTCTCCGAGGCTGCCAATTACCAAATACCCCGATTACGATGCGTCCCGATGACGTTGCGCCCCGGCACGCATTCGCAATTGATTGAACGAAGGTTGCGCGCGGCCGGAATAAAACTGTGGGCGAGAGAAAAAGAAGAAGAAGCAGAAGAAGGAGGAGAAGGAGGAGGAGAGGAGATTCTGCGTATGACGAAAGGAGGAAAGGAAGGAAGAAAGGTGGAGAGAGAAGGAGAGAGAAGAACATGAAAGCGCGAGAGAGAAGGGCGCGACGACGGGGGGGGGGGCGACGCGAAGTTGCGAAATGGCCAGTCGCGCTCGACTGCCTCTCGATGAAATTGAATCGCGAAAAAAGGCGCCGCGCGCGCTTGCGTCAATCGCACTTTATTCTCCGCGCGGCGCCCCGTCGGAGAGCTCTAATTTACTTTCAATTAACTCGCTAACGAGGCGCGTATCGGGCGTCCGGCCGCGATTGTCGCCACTACATCTCTCTCTCTCTCTCTCTCTCTCGCAGACGCGGTCACAAGTCTCGAGCGCACGATCGCGCCGACGAATTCATTGAATTTTCCTAGACAAGCCCTCCGCGCGCCGATCCTCTCGCTCCTCCGTTCCGGCGCGCTACGCCGCTATTAACTCATTTGTATCCATTCAAGGCGGCTATTAACGAGCCGTCGCGCATATAATGCGGCCCATTATGCGGACGAGGAACGCGTGCGTGCGACGTGCGTGCGTGCGACGCCTCGAGCGCGGATCAACGGTCAGAGCGCGGTTGGGTGTCCTCCTCTGTCTCTTTCTTTCTTCCCGCGGCGAGCAACGTCGGCGCAGCGTCCTTGTTTCAAGAAATGGGACAGGAAATGCACCTTTTCCCTCGATGTTTCTCGCCGACGCGCGTGAAACAAGATGGCTCTCCTCGGGACGGATCTCGCGAACTCGCTCGCGCGACCTCGCTCGATCGCGCACCACTTTGGGCCGCAGGCGCGAGGACTCCGTCTCGAAGGGCTCGGAGGGCATCCAATCGGACCCGGGCGACCTTACCGTCGCTCGCGAGATCCCTGCACTTTCGCCGCGCGCGCGCGCGCTCCGCGATCGCCCGAGTTCCTTTTAATCCCCGCGTCGCAAATGTCACCGTCGTGCTGCCGACGACGGTGCGAGACAATCCGATTAGGATCTACTTACTTCTGAATACACTCGCCGGCATTATCTCCTCGCTCTTTCGGCCGCGGCTCCTTGTCGTCGTCGTCGTGCCGACAACGACGACGGCGGCGGCGGCGACGACGGCAATCGATACACCGAGCCCCCCCCGCTCTCGTCGATACCGCAAACGCCCCGCAGTCTCGTTTCGCAAGGTTCTCGTCTCTCGCGGGCCCATTTCATGTTTCGAGGAGTCGGATGCACGTCCATGCGCCGCATTCGCCGCGAGCGGATTCCGTCCGCTCGTCGCCGGCTCGATATCGCGGAGCGTTATCGCAAGTGAATATCGCGCCTCGAGCGCGGTGCGTGTAATCGAGGCCCGTAAAGTGCGAGCGAGCGTTATTACCGGTTCGCTTATTAAGCAACCACCGACGGAGTCAATGAGAGAGAAGTCTCCCCGCCGTAACCTCGTCGTCGTTTTACGCGCATCGCCGAACTTGTATCTGGGTTAATATTTAAATATAGACGCTACAATTTCATTCCGGCTCCGGCGAAGTGGATGCGGATGCGCGAATCGCGGCATTTTATCAGCTCCCCGCCGTGGGTTCATATCGAAGCGCCAACGTCGGCAATTAAAACTGGACAAACGACGACGACGACGACGACGGGGCAGCGTTTCTCCCGGAATCGAGAGAGAGAGAGAGAGGGGGGGAAGGGAGAGAAAGAGAGAGAGAGGAGACTGTCGGGACGAAACTCGGTTTGAGGAAACCGAATTTCCACTTGAGACTTGCTTTTATCGCGTATTACCGCGCCGGTCTGCCGGGATGAATCCCCCTCCCTCTCTCCGCGTCCCTCGCCGAGTAAGAGAGAAATCGAAGGATATAGAATCGACGGACGATGTGCCGAATAGATAGACGGAATGGATGCTAAATAGATAAGCCGCTAAGTAGCTAAACGGACAGATACATGCATGCTGGCCTTTACATAGCCGGCGGGTACATAATACTCGCGGCTGTGGGAGAGAAAAGTGACGGTACATGCGTCGGCAAAGCGTGCGTACGCCGCGCGCGTCCTCTCGGGCTACCGCGAGCCGTTTCGTAATTTAATGCGATCTCTCACTGAGAGGACGACTACTAACTGCACCGCGCTCTGTGTTCTGATTTCAGCGGCTCTGTTTTCCATCCCTCGACGGCCATGAGTCCTCCTTCACGTTCAGTCTCTCCGGCAACCAGGACATCGAGGGCCCTTCGGGTGGCTTCGAGTGTATCCAGCAAACCGCCGCCAAGTATGTATCTCCGCACGCACGCACGCACGCACGCACGCACGTGCGTCGTCGCACTCTCGCGTGTCTCTCGCGAGTCGCGTCTCTCTGATTAGAGTCGACTTTGATCCCCGAATTGCGCGTCCTCCCGCTGTGCTTCACCGCGCGTCATTGTCGATTGCTCTGCTCTTTCTCCCTTTTCTCTCTCTCTCTCTCTCTCTCTCTCTCTCTCTCTCTCTCTCTCTCTCTCTCTCTCTCTCTCTCTCTCTCTCTTTCTCTCTGTCTTTTTTCTCTTGAGCCTTTGCTGCATCCCGACGCGACCGTGATGATGTTTCTCGGCACCGAGACCTTTTTTGTCGACTTCTTACACACACGGCGCACAGAGTACGCCGCGCGAGCACTCGGGTAATGGGAAGCAATCGAAATCGCAGTTGGCGCGCTTGCTCACCCGATCGAGATCCTCGGCATTATTATTGCGCGTCGCGGTGGTAGATAGCGCGAGCAAGTGTCGGGTATCATCACGGTGACTATCGGATAGCGGAAAAACAATCTCTCTCGTGGACTACTCCCCGGCTTTGTATCCCCGGTCTGTAATCTCTCTCTCCTCTCTCTCCTCTCTCTCTCTCTCTCTTCTCTCCTCTTCTTCTCCTCTTCTCTCTCTCTCTTCTTCTCTCTTCTCTCTCTTCCTCTCTCTCTCTCTCTCTCTCTCTCTTCTCTCTCTCTCTCTCCTCTCCTTCTCTCTCTCTCTCTTTCTCTCTCTCTCCTCTCTCTCTCTCTCTCTCTCTCTCTCTCTCTCTCTCTCTCTCTCTCTCTCTCTCTCTCTCTCTCTCTCCTCTCTCTCTCTCTCCTCTCTCTCTCTCTCTTTCTCTCTTCTCTCTCTCCTCTCTCTCTCTCTCTCTCTCCTCTCTCTCTCTCTCTCTCCTCTCTTCTCTCTCTCTCTCTCTCTCTCTCTCTCTCTCCTCTCTCTCTCTCTCTCTCTCTCTCTCTCTCTCATCTCTCTCTCTCTCTTCTCTCATCTCTCTCT
This sequence comes from Harpegnathos saltator, assembly GCF_003227715.2. Lineage (NCBI taxonomy): Eukaryota > Metazoa > Arthropoda > Insecta > Hymenoptera > Formicidae > Harpegnathos > Harpegnathos saltator. Next base: position 459,655 of record NW_020230637.1, read on the forward strand.
CTCTCTCTCTCTCTCTCTCTTCTCTCTCTCTCTCTCTCTCTCTCTCTCCTCTCTCTCTCTTCCTCTCTCTCTCTCTCTCTCTCTCTCTCCTCTCTCTCTCTCTCTCTCTCTCTCTCTCTTTCTCTCTGTCATCTCTCAAGCGGCACAGGTAATTTCCCATCTGAAGCGAGCGGCGTAAAAAAAAAACTCTCCCGGGGAAGCATCCTTGAGGAGCAGGTGGTATGCTATCGCGGCGGCAACTTGACACACTAAAGCGCGCTGTTAGCGCGCCGCCAGCAGGTGTCGACTGCTCGCGAGCGCTCGCTGCGTAGCCGTGAACGGTTATGCTTGAGTCAGCAGAACCGATTCAGCGGCAAGTAGCGCGACTACTAATGCTACCGTATCGGCGACGTCGACACGCCGACAATCGCTGTCGCTTAACGCGCGACGACAATTGTTCCGATCGTTGTCCTCGTCGTCGTCGGCCGTCGTCGTCGTCGTCGTCGTTGTCGTTGTCGTTGATGAAGATCTCTCCTCGAGTGAGAGAGACTCGCGAGAACAACGCGCGTCGCGTCCTCCGTCGTTCTCGTCGGCGGGGCGAGGACCCTCGCGAATATCCGGCTTTAACGCATCGACAACCCCGGAAGGGTGAAATTACGCTTTCTGTAGATTCGCGCTGCGCAGCCTTCTGTAGGGTGGAGTTACTTACTTTCGCAGCATGCAGTCCCTGGAATTCTCTGCGATGATATTACGTATTCCGCTCGTCACAAGGACGCTTTTCCGGGCGAATGACACAAACGTTTTTTTTTTTTTTTTTTTTTTTTTATATTAACGGAAATTCGACGGCCGCGAGAATGGCGATTTTACTCTGCAATTTTATTGATTTATTGATTTGCTTATTCATAATATACGGGTGTAAACCCTTTGATGTACATTACTTGATAATGGTATAACAACCCACGAAATCATGATACATTTATGATACGAAATGAAGTTAAAATATCAGTTGAAATACTAAGTTTCCAATTATGCCTTTTTCTTTCTCATTTCTATCATTTTTTTTTTATCTCACGCAGCATTACACGGACTGTAAATTCCGCGTTGTTACGGAACGAATTACTGTAGCCCTAAATGTACAAAAAGATTTTGTCGCCTTGTAGATAAAAATTTCTCGATCGTGACAATTATATCGATCGGAAGTGTGTACGGGTTTATACGCGAGGACTTTTGTCTCTCTTTAGACCACCGTTTCGAAACGAACTCTCGAAATCTATACAGCGGTCGCGGTAATTTCGAATTTTCGAATCGAATTAATTTCGCCGCAGTTAGCGGCGAAGTTAAAAAAGAAAATAAAAACGGCGCGATACCGCGGCGGCCGATTGATCTTACAAACTGCCGCTCGTTGCAATGTTCGTCTTTCCCGCAGGAGCCTGGAGAGCCTCGGCAACATTCCGTACAAAATGCGGATACACGCGAACGACGACGTGTACGAGACCACCAGGCACCGGATGGTGATCGCCGAGGAGAACAACAAGAACAAATGGTGAGTCCGTTCGTTCCCATTCGAGCCTTTACGACTACGCGCGGCAACAGGCGAGGAAGGACGAGATCCCTCTTTCCCTTCGGGAAAGCGACCGACCGAGCGCCGCGCCCCTCCCGACCCTCCCCCCGTGTCTCGAGACTTTCCTCCCGCGTGAGCGCGCGAGACCGTCGCCGCCGCGCCTCGCGGAATCGTAAATAATGCTCGTCCCGCGCGGCCATTACTTTTACAAACTTTCGCCCGGAGATACGGTCTCTCGGATGTGTTCGCGCAGCGATTCGTGCTGGAATTTACGAGGCGATGCCGCGTCTCGCGAGCGAGCAGCCGCGACGAGAACTCGCGGAAAATTGCAGACGCGCCGCGCTTTTCCGTCGCATCGCGTCGCCTCGCTATCACCTCGATACACCTCGTTTTCTCTTAAATCGCACGAGAGTCTCCCATCCGGAGATGTCTTCTATCTCTCTCGAGCGGCAGCCAGCAGCAGCAGCAGCTCTCGAAGAATCCGCGGGCGCGTGACAAATACGTACGCGTTCGCGTACGCGATGCGAACGAGTTCTCGCGTGTTCGGCTCTCCGCGTTCGGTAAAAATATCGGATACCGCGTTTATTAAACGCCGATTGCGGCCGTCAGGCGTCTCATTGAACCGGACAGTAATTTCCCAATCTCGTGTCTTTGAACAGTCCCGCGACAACTGGCTATTTTATGCCGCTTCTTATTCTCGCTGACTTATTTCGCGGCCTACTTTTTTTTTTATCCGTGTTTCTTCTCCCTCTGTTCTTCGGGAGAGCCTCCCGCGAGAGAGAAAATTTATTCAATTCTTTTCTTTCGGTGAGATGAAACTTGCTAATAACGTTTACGGATGCGCACTGATCATGAGCTCACCGTCGTGTGTATATACGCAGCGCGCGATTTACCGAGGATTAACCTCGCTTCAGAGAGAGAAGAACGCTTTCGTATATCTCTCCAATCTCTGAAATCTCTCTGGAAACTGCTCAAAGAGACCGTCTCTGCAGCTCGATTCGAGCGCCGCTTACCATCGATGGATTGATAATTATTAGATAATTGTTGCCTCAACGAAATCCCGTAGCCAAGCATCGATGATATCTGTCTGTCGGCGGTAATGAAAGCGTGATGATGAGTCTGAGAGAGTATACGCCCGTTTTACCCTTCATATTTATCTACTCCGTAGGGGAGACGATTCTAGATTATCTCTCGCGGGGAAAAGCGCCCGACGAAGGTTCCGCCGCAAGCAGAAGCGACGCGTCGACCGAAGAATCAGCCGCGCGCGCGATTCTCCTCTCGCGACGCGCACGCGAGGCTCTTCGTTCGCGCGCGCGCGCGGCGGCCACATCGACGGCGTGGCTAATTTGTTTAGCGTCGTCACGGTCAAGGTTAAGAGCGCCTCACAAGTGCGACTTCGTCACGGCTGAACCCTTTTTCGCCTCTTCCCAGCGTCGTCGCGCGGTGCTCGATCGGTGATTCGCGCCGGCGGAAAATTACGTAACCCCGATCGATCGATCGATCGATCGGCGGCCGGTCGGATCTCGCGCGACAACTGCGCGTGGAAAATTGCATTAATCGCGTCGTCGATCTCGTGACGAGACGTCGACGATGTATTATTGGGAACCGACGTTTCTCGCGTGCGCGCGCGCACACACACATACACACACACACACACACACACACACACACACACACGCGCGCGCGCGCGCGCGCGCGCGTAAATACACGTAAAAACACGCGCGATTAGAAATCGCCGCTGCGCTCCGCGCGAGCGTGTGTTCTATTTCTCTTTCGGGTGACGCAACAGGCAATCGCGCTCGGTGTTTATGCGCGTCGGCTGAAAAATAAACGCGCCGCCAGTTATTTCGCGCGATTAGAATTCATTGTGGAGTATACATATGCATAGTGTTGTGCGCGTCTCGCGTTTCGCTCTCGATTCGCTGAAAAACGCCGCGTGTTCGCATTTTTCGCGTTCCCCCGTCGTGCCTCGCCCCGGATGCCTGGAGATGTGCGAATCAAGAATCTTTACGTCGAGTCGAATCGAATCTCATTTTTTTAAATTCGAATCGAATCGAATCTATGAAATTTCATTGGAATTCGAATCGAATCGAATCATTGACAAATTTAGCAAGACTATTAAACATGCAAATAATGATGGAAGATTTTAATACGAAAGGGGAATATTGATATTGTAATATCACCTTAAAGTAAAATATATATTTAAAAATTTATAGTAATTTATAATTAAGTTATTAATTATAAGTGAAGTTAATTACAAGTTAAGGGTTCAAACGTACAGGCCGAGATGGCTCGTTTTGTAGCTGATACACGCAAACGATAATGTATATTTGATTCCTACTCGTATTATTCGGATTCGAATCGAATTGAATTACATTAGATTCGATTCGATTTGATTCGAATAGTTCTTCGCACATCTCTACCCGGGACTCTCGATCTTTGTCCGTTTCTACGAGCGCGATTTTACGTTTTCTGAATTAACAAAAAATATTTACATACATACGCATATACAGAGTGTCCGGGATCTTTTGGAAGCGAAAAATTGTGAAGATCAATCAGATCAAACTGAGAAGAAAAGTCATGTACCGTTTTGCAAAAGTCGCAAACGTAGTGATTAAGTTATTAATAATTGAAAATGACACATCTAGAGGCACTTTTAATTGATTATTTGAAAATTTACATATTTATTTATAGAATGGTAAAAGACTTTTTTGTTTTAGAATAACTTAATCTATTATTATATAACAGCCATTGTGTCTAGCGATAGATTTGAGTATATTGAACTTTGAGCCTTGAATCTTGATCCTATCATTCAATATACCCGTCATATAATTGTAAACATAGCTTAATAATTAATTATTTTTATAAAATGATACTTGACTTTCCTGCTCTCAGTTTGACCCGATCAATCGTCACAATTTTCCGAAATCGTTTCCGAAAGATGCCGGACACCCTGTATATGCAGTAGAAAATCATATGAAATTATGTTCCGAAACGTCCGCATTCACGAAGAGATTACTTACAATTGAGGTGAATAGTTTCCGTGTCGCATAATTCACGGCCGTTATTATCTGTATAATTAAACGACCTCAATTGTGTCCGTTTAAATTCTGCTCCAGCGTTCCGTCTGCTGATACCCATCTCGCAGCTAAATCAATTCGCGCGCGCGCGCGCGCACCAAGCTTGCGGATGCGAGCGCGCTAGAATTTCATTTTAGGACTAACACGTACGAACTAACATTCGTCTCACCGGCAATCCGTATCGCTTGCAGCACGCGGGTGATCAAGGCGAATGGTCCAAACATCGGGCGCAAGGTGAAAGTGAATGCAACCGGAAGGACGATACCGCCTCCATCGAACGCGAGGCATCGGGAATCATCGTCCCCCGCCAGTCAACCCAAGCGATCTCCTTCCTACCGGCCAACCACCAGCAGCTCGCCGGAGAAGAAGATCACCGACCTCATGCGCAGGCCGCTCAAGTAATTATATCTACCTACATGCATGCGTCAACACCTCCTTGTCATCGTTGTTGTCGTTACAACTCACATCGCGTCGCTAGAAACGTCGCTCTGGAAACGAGCGAATTTCAATCTCTGGTCAAGTTATTGGATGGGTACAAATTAGTTCGGTCCGTTTTCAAAAGACGGCTCCGGCTGTTATGAATGCCTCATAGTGACTGCCGATTTTCGCGGTTTCAGAGTGGTTAGACATCTGCGAATAATATTCAGTTTATATCGCTTTGAGTTTCATACAAAAACCTTGCTGTTTACGGTGTTGAAAATGTCGAATTTTGTGTCGAACCAAGCAGCATTTGCGGGAGGTTTTAATTTTCTGCTTTAATTGGAAGAAAAGTGCAGCCGAAGCCCATCGAATGCTTGTTGAAGTTTATGGTGACGCTCCAACTGATAAATCATGTAGGGAATGGTTTCGACGTTTCAAGGATGGAGATTTCAGCGTCGAAGACAAGCCTCGCTCTGGACAGCCGAAAAAATTCGAGGACAAAGAATTCGAGGCATTACTCGAAGAAGATCAGAGTCAAACGCAAGAGAGGAGCTTGCAGAATCATTGGGAGTGACTCAACAAGCCGTTTCCGTACGGTTGAGAGACATGGGAATTATTCAAAAACAAGGAAATTGGATGCCTTATGAACTGAAACCGAGAGAGACTTTGGAAGGCGTTCTTCATGACAACGCTCGGCCTCATGTCGTAAAAAGTCGTAAAAAAATATTTGGAAACGCTCGAATGGGATGTTTTACCACACCCGCCGTATTCTCCGGACATTGCTCCTTCTGATTACTAGTTGTTCCGAAGGATGCAGCACGATTTGGCAGGTCACCGGTTCGCTTCTTTCGCAGATATCGAAAATTGGCTCCAAACTTGGATCGCCTTAAAAGACGAGTCATTTTTTCGAGATGGAATTCGAAAATTGCCTGAGAAATGGGAGAAAGTAGTAGCCAGCGATGGAAAATACTTTAATTGATCTGTTCATTCATTTTGTTTTGAAATAAATACATCTTTTAACACAAAAAAACGAACCGAACTAATTTGTACTCCCAATACATGCACGATTGACTCGGATCGATCAAAACTGGCGACGCTTTTTGTTCTCCAACGTCCCCCGTAGTTATTTATTTATAATTCGTCTCTGTACTCTGTCAATACACAATTTCATCATATTTGTAGCAAATACATGAAACGAATACATTTATTTGCCTTTACACTCATGTGTTTGCATATGTTTTATATATATGATGAGAATGTGTTGAGAGAGACGCTCGTCAGGCTCGTCGAATGCTCGCAGACGTGTAACTCACACTTGTCCGTTCAACAGGGAAAGACTTATCCACCTTCTCGCCCTGAGGCCGCTCAAGAGACCAGAGATTTACGATCGTATCAACAAAGGTGAGAGACAGAGAGAAAGGGAGAGAGAAGGGGGGAGGGAGAGAGAGAGAGAGAGAGAGAGAGAGAGAGAGAGAGAGAGAGAGAGAGAGAGAGAGAGAGAGAGAGAGAGAGAGGGAGAGGGAGAGAGAGAGACGCGACGAGATCCCAAGACGGATAATGCACCCTCCTCCTCCCCCCTTAATCTAACACGTTAAAATAACTAATTCGGCCGATAACTGGACAGAACGATATATTGATATCGATCCGACAAATTGCAGAGGGTATACGGGAGCGAGAGAAGCCCATCGTGATGACGCTGCTGCGACAGGTGGCCAACATGCGCGACAACTCGTATCACCTGCTGAGGCACGTCTGGAACGACGTGCAGGAGGACTGGCCTTTCTACACCGAGCAGGAGAGGGCCATGCTGAGGCGGCGGAAGCCTCAGAACCTCACACCACCTGGCTCCAGCGACGGATCCACTGGTAACATACGACACAACCGATATTTGCCTATACGCCTATACGTCCGTAGCCACTAGATCGTCACCCAACCGCGGACGATCGTTGGAGACTCTCCGCTCCGAATATCATTCGAATCGTCGTCACTTGCAGGCAGCGGTCAATCGCCCAACTCCATTCAGCCGGGCTCGCCGCCCGCCATCACGGCACCACCTCTATCGCTGTTGGGCAACAAGAGGCCGGGTTACTACCAGGGTAACGACGGGCTGCCGACGAAGAAGCCGCGGATATCGCACTACCGGAAATCCGAAGCCAGCTCGACCAATTCCAGCGGCGAGAGCGGGAGGACGTCCAGCAGCGGCGGCGGCGGCGGCGGCGGCGGCGGCGGCGGTGGTAGCAGCAGCAGCAGCGGTGTCAGTCCTACGGCCGGTACCGTCGGCGTCGGTGGTGGTAGTAGTAATAGTGCGAGTGGCAGTGCAGGTGGCAACGTCGGCTGGGATCACCAGAGGCAACAGCAGCGTGAGCGTCGCGGTGATTGCCGGCCCGAAAGAACAGCGAACAGTGATGTGCTGCGAGGTGGGATCGGCTACGGTAGCAGCAGCGGTAGTGGCTCCCGATCGTGCCAGGCGTCGCCCAGTGATCCGACGGGCAACCAGGGCGCCGGTTACGGACGCGGTGGTGCTGACAGTGCCGTCGCGACGGCCAGCAGCAACACCGGGAGCGGCTCGTTGGGCGCTCCGTCGGCCGGCAGCTATAATTCCCACAGTAGTCCAGCTTATAGCAGCACGGCGATCGCTAGCGGGGAACGACATTATTACGCTGGCCGGTCAGCGGCGACGACGGTGGTCAGCGGTGATAATAGTGCCTGTGGTAGTGTGGGTGCGAGTGTGCAGGACATTGCCGCGCGTTTCGTGCCGAATAGTGCGAGGAGTGATAACGTTAATGTTAATATCACTAGCGGTCGTCACGGCGGCAGCCCGAGCAACGCGAGCGCCGACAGGAGGGACAGAAGCGACAGGAGTCGGACAGTCGTGAGGGAGAATAAGGACTGGGAGCCTTGGACGGTGAGTGGTAGTGCGAACATTGTGGCCTCCCTCAATGGCCACGCCGATATCACCGGTAGCGCGCACTGCGACGACATCTCGGAGAGTCCGCTGGCTTTGGAGGGTAACCAACCTTCGGAGAGTCCTCTGGCGTTGGGGAGTTCCATGACTCTGGACAGCTCCCAAGTCCCCAACTACCTCACGTGAGTAGACATGGCACGATTGTTGTGTTTGCCAACGGTTGTATTCGTCAATGGAATTCCCGTGGGAATCGACGATAAGTTTGCGATTCCTTATTCGTACGAAAAAAGAAAAATCGGCAAATTTTGTTTCCAGATGATCAAAAGTCGATTCACATTTGACATTGACACACTTGACTGTGTAAGGAATCCTCCTCACAAAGCAGCTTTCTCTTTTGTTCAGGTACTACACGACGATAACCAATCTGGAGCAAAGGCGACGTTACAAGATAGCGTTCCACGCGCACTACGAGGAGTACCGAAGAGTGCACGCGATGGTCGCCGCTGTCTCCCAGCGCTTCTCGCAGTTGTATCAGCGAATGACCGAACAGGCGACCCGGGGGAACTCGGACGAGTGTCAGGTATCGTATCGCGGCATGGCGAGTCTGATCGCTGATCTCTCTTTCTTCTCTCTTGCGAATTGTCCGGTCGCTAACCGTCTCCGCTGATCAATTACAGCGACTGAAGCAGCAGATCATGGCTGAGTATCAAGAAAAGAAAAACGACCCAATACACCTAGAAGCGAAGAAGCAGTTCAACTATCTGCACAATAAGCTGGCCCACATAAAAAAATTGGTCCAGGATTTCGACACGCAGAACTTCAACGAGAACGTAGAGTCGACGTCGACGAACAGTTGCAGCAACGAGAGCAACGACTTTGACAGCCGGCGGCACTACTGACATAAACTTAAACGGCTGCCTCTCGTTCCCTGCCTTCTCTCGGTTGTCGACACGCTGCTGTCAACATCGCCGCGGAATCTGTGCTTCCTCGGCATGTTCCAAGGCTGACTCCTCGTCTCACGGTCCACATGGTTCCTGGGTTCCATGGTTCGCTGAACGGTCAAGCGCATCCGGTCCGTTGCCCGGTCCCGGCGAGCACTCGTTCACAACCAGCGCCTAAGCGCGAGATACACCCTGCTACCTGCTGACCCTCCGCAATATCTAACCCTCCGTCGTCGGTCCCCCACCACAGGACCGGCCCACGAGATTCTCGTCGCAACGTTGCTGCTCGGTGCGTCGTCTCTGTTTCTTCTCATCTGCAACACCACAATACCACGACAACTCGTTAGCCGTAATAATTTAATTATCAATAGCTTTAAACTCTGTGACTTTGTGTTACATGCATCATCGCGCACTGGGATATAGCGACAGAGTTCTTTCGGTTCTTGCATGATCCTCTTATCGGCGAAACGGTAAGAGGGGGGGGGGGGCCAGTCATTTTACGGACGACTGACATCTTCCTTTTTATTTGCAGCATTTTCAATTTTACCGCACATGTCGCACATGTTTGCGTCCCTGACAATTTTTCTGTTTTTCTTTCCCCCTCTTTTTTTTTTTCATCGCGTACGACGTCGCGCACCGTATCCGTCCGTTATCCGTGAAGACCGACAGAATACTCCTCGGTGCAAATGAATAATTTTCTTTCTCGGGCGAATAATTTTCTTTCCTCTTATAGAATTGGCTTTATAGAGAAACCGCGCGCGTGGTGTCGGCGGTGGTGCGTTACATGCGCGCGCAGGACGACCTATATCCTAGTGCGCGATACCACACAATCGAGAAAATCTGAATACTCGTGCAATGTCTTTTTCTGTTGGACAATTTCTCGACGCGGACTGACCGAGTGCGACACGCGATGCGACGAAACGTCGAGCCTTTTCTCGACGCTCGTATGCCGCGATAAAGAGATCACACGACGCCGAATCCTCCAATGGTTCTGGTCACTCTGATCACACCCGTTTTAATCGAGGACTGTCATTGCGAAACGTTCGTTCGACCATATTGGGTTAAGGTACGAATTTGGAAACTGGTCTTGCACCGCGCACCGTATTGTGCACTCGCGACACGTCGGGTTACCAATCGATTCGGATTCGTAAGTTATTTCGACTCACGCGTGACTCGCGCGGTACTTCTATGCGCGTCAGCGACTAGTTAGAGACTAGCGTTTTTACCTTCCCCTGTTTCCTTTCCCCTTGTCTTCTTCTCGATACTCGTCGTTTTATTCCGCGTTCGAGGAAGATCAGACCGGCACACTTTGTCGAACAAATGTGACAATTCCAAGGGTTAGCGCGTTTATAGCTCCGAAAACGTCTGACCTTCTCGTTTTTAACGACTGACAGACTGAGCGTTCTCTTTTCCTTTCTTTTTTTATGCCTTAAACGAGTGTAGTTTCGACGCGCGATGTTGTTGCTTCCCCCTTCCCCCTGCTCCAATCTGCTGACGTTTGTTTCTCGTTCGTTGCGTACACGTTTTCCACGACTGCGATCATCTCGTCCGCCGCGCCGTTCCGTCGAGGCCCTCGGGCGCTCCGAGGAAACGTCTCACTGCGCTGATACGCCGATCGGATGTGAGGTACTTAGGAGAATTGTCGGGTGTGACGACGATACGAACGCCGATGCCGCGATAAAACGCGATGGATGATGAATCGGTCGCTCGCGCGGGAGCAAACTTCTTCGCCTTCTCGGAAACCGCGCGAGGATCGCGCGAACGCTCGCTCGCGCCTCCCGCGATCTTGCCGCGGGCTTCTTTCAAGGGCAACCCTTTCGTGCAGACGGGGAATTCAATCGTCGACGAGGATCGATTCTGCGCGTACGTCGTTGCTCACGCGCGCTCATGATTCCAGTGTTTCTCCAGAACTACGTCGTTCCTACGAGCGCGCAACTGTCGCGCTCGCGATCACCCCCGTCGAATTCGGACGACTCGCGCGCGAGCAGTCGGCAGCAACGGCAGCGCGAGAGAGCCTAGGATTGTTGCTTAACGAGTTATGTTCCTCTCTTCTGACTTACTTTCCAGCGAGATCTAGCGCGCGCGCGCGCGCACGCACGCACGCACGCACGCGCGATTTCTATCTGTGCTATTCGAATGTTGTTGGCCGAGTTCGTAGATCCTGTGCGATCTGCCGAACGGACGCGTTAGTAGACGAATTTTAAACGCGAGTTATTTAATGGTTTTCGCCCTCCCCCTTTGTTCCGCGACGCGTAGTTATTTATAATCGATTAATATATATATATATTGCATATATATATATATTATATATATGTATAATGAAATTGTTGAGAGACACTCGTTACATTTGTCGAATGGACCTTTTATACGTCGAAGGAGAATACCGACGCCCGTGTACTACCGTGTTATAATTTCTCTCCCGTCATTGTGCAATACGAAAACGAAAAAAAAAAAAAAGGAGAAGAAGAGAGCGGAGGAAGAGTGGGTGAAGAGTCACACTGCGTAGAATATGCGATCTCGGCGTCGCGACGTGCACCGACTCCTCCCTTTCACCGAGGTGAGGACGCACGAGAAGAACGACCTATTCGATATTTCGGTGACTCGCGCCGTAGCGTCTGCGAAGTACCGGGGATCCGAGAAATCGAGGGCGAAAGAGGGAGACGATCGTTGCACGCCGAGTCGAATCTGTACGGCACGCTACAGGGCGGACGAGACGGAAAGAGCGACGGCGCGAGTCGCGATAACTGCGAAATATTCGCGGCAGTATTCCGACATGTGCAACGCGCGAGTGTACATTGTGCATTTCCCGCACGAACATTGTACAGCTGTAATGTGCGCACACGTTGAGAAAGAGGGAGAGCTCTCTCTTTCTCTCCCCCCCCCTCTCTCTCTCTCTCTCTCTCTCTCTCTCTCTCTCTCTCTCTCTCTCTCTCTCTCTCTCTCTCTCTCTCTCTCTCTCTCTCTCTCTCTCTCTCTCTCTCTCTCTCTCTCTCTCTCTCTCTCTTTGCCTTTCTTCCATAGTGGTCGGAGAAAGGAGGATTCGAGTTGACACCGTAGAGACTGTAAATTATACAGCTGGCATGTATAATCGCGATAATTTGCATCTTTAGATAATTTATATAGTCGTTGTGTGCGTTACGGTTGAAATTTTCACTTCGCGTAGATTGTATTTGGAGTTGAAGGAATTGGTAGAGATGTATATATTTCGTTTTAACGATTGCGTTTCGCGACTCGCAAATCTGCAATCGCACATACGCGCTCTTGTTTCGTTTGCTTTTCTCGTTTCTTTTTCTTCATGACTGAGGAGATACAGGCTTCTTCTCTTGTTCCCGTTTCAGATTAAAAATTATGAAATTTCGGAATTTAAATTCGTTTTACATAAGGAGAGAGATCCTCGGGGTTTCTCGAAATTCGGAGGAAAGATGGGTGCGAAGGTATCGTGATTCTCGCGCTCACTCCAGTTATAGCTTTTGCACACTCGCCGTTCTTGTAGCGAATGTAAAATCAATGTTTTGCGTCTTCGAACTGTGTCTCGCGACACGCATACACACACACACACACACACATACACACAGACAGTCGCACACTGTGCCATACACGTGCGAATTGGCGCACGACGTTCCCCTTTTTTCCAAGACTCGCCCGAGGTCGAACGTTTTTCAGGTCTGTAGTTACCACGTTATACGAGTCAGTGTCCTTTGTAAATTGTACTATTTGTAAATAGTATCGCGCTATCAATTACGTTATGTAAATCAGAAGGCGGTGTTCTTTGTTAGCTGTGAGTTGAAGGTTTCGACAAATTCTTTCGTCGTCCGTCGAACAGCCAATCGATTGTCCTGACGATTCAGCCGCGAGAGAATGACAGAGAGAGAGAGAGAGAGAGAGAGAGAGAGAAAGAGAGAGAGAGAGAGTAGAAACAGTGCCAAAGAGACTGAACTGAAACGACGTTCAAACGCCAGAAAACTATCGATCGCGATGCGAGTTAACTTGATGCGTGTTAACTTAAGCAACAGGCCCGGCATCTTTCGCGCTCGTCGCTTTTGTTAAAAACTCGAGCGTCGTCCAAGCAATTGCGTTTTTCGTGAAAGTAAGTGCTCTTAACGCTGCATTTAAACGACGTTTGAACGCTTGGCCCTTGATTGTCGTAATTCCGTTATTGTTTCGCAGAGAGTTGAAGGAGAGATTATTATTAACGGAGAGGAGGAGCGCCGCTCTTGTTAAGAAAAAGAGAAATTAAAAAAAAAAGTGGAGAAACAGAGAGAGAGAGAGAGAGAGAGAGAGAGAGAGAGAGAGAGAGAGAGAGAAAGGAAATGAGGAGAGAGAAAGAAGAATGAAAAAGAGGGTATCGGCCGTATTACTCCCGGATTGTATTCGATCGTTCGGCAGGAAGAATGCGAGTTCGACGATAGATTCGCGATAAAGGAAATACGCGCTTGTGTGTAAACAGAGAGAATATAAATATACATTTTATACGGAAGAAAGAAGAATATATTTCTCGTAACGAAAGCCGTGAGCTCTCGCTCCGAGGGAGAATCAAAACTCGCGCTAAGGAAAAAAAAGAAGACGAAAAAAGAAGGAAGGGCGGAAGAAGTAAGAGGAATAATGCCAGTTTCGCTCGTGTAGATTTATTAAATAGGGATGTCGTTCGGTTCCCCCGTTGATAAGGAACGCGTCTCGGTGGTGGAGTTTCGGCGAAACGTTGCGACTTCTCCTGAGGTTCGAATAAAATTTCGCGAGAATCCCCCCCCCTCGCCTGAATCGTCGCAGTTGCGCTCGTTCTGCGGTCGTCCGGGCCGGTGGAATGTCGTGAAGTCGAAGTATCGAGTAGGAAGAGAGAATGAGGAGAGAGAGAGAGAGAGAGAGAGAGAGAGATCGCGAAGAGACGAGGATAGGATCTTCTTGCTTCTGTCGAGGTGTGCTCGCGAAGAACTGTCCGTTCGCGCGCGGACACGATCCATATCCATGCTCAAGACCCAAACGACACTCTCGATTCGCCGGGTGGGAAGAGGAAGGAACGGAAAGGAAGAAAACGAGGAAAAAGAACACAGGAACTCTCCAAGTGCCAATATTAGCCAAGCGTGAATTATTATATATAATATATATATATACACACACACACACACACACACACATACATACGGGCGTGTATACGCGTGAAATACACACACACACACACATACATACGCACACTTATACACTCATATGCGCATATAGCGTAATTATTACGTGCATTATCTCTTAGTGGTATACCACACTATGTGCAAGACATAATAAAATCGAAAGAGAGCAGTCACACAGGCTTCGGGAAGTCGAGACGCGTCTCCTCCTCGCTGGCAGACCACCTGGTGACCAGCCTCCTCGACGGGCTCGTGCGCCCGAGAAAGCCGAGATATTGATAGACGAAAGAAATCGACAAGAAATCGCGTGGAGAGCCACGGACGCCTTTTCGTCGCAGCTTCGCCAGCTTTGATCTTTCTCATCTGTTCTTCTTTACTCTTCATCTCTGCATCCCTCGCCGCACGCTTCGGTACTTTCCGATCCGAGCGTTCGGTCCTCGGTCGAAGGACGATCGAAAGAGAGAGAGAGAGAGAGAGAGAGAGAGAGAGAGAGAGAGAGAGAGAGAGAGAGAGAGAGAGAGAGAGAGAGAGAGAGAGAGAGAGTCCACCCGCGATTCCTGCAGACTCATCGTGCCCGGTGGGAGATGTCGCGATCGATGAACGATCTGCTTCGGTGGAATTCGGATGGCGCAGGACAAGACGTCCTGTCTCGCGAGATATCATCCTCGTTTACCAGTCGGCAAGTCCGCTCGATCTTCACCGGGTCTTTCGTCCTCGCGAGAGTTACCTCTGCGTGCACACATTCGCGCAGTCGCGACATATCATTCTACGAGTATCCGTTCTCTCTTCATATCACGCACAGTGCGAGAGGAGCCCCGACGGAGGTCCTCTTGTGCGCAAGGATGGGGGGATCGCGAGCTGTGAAAACTCGCACATTTTTCCCTGATCCCCGCCCGCCGCCCGGAGGTTCTGCTTCTCCGACTGAAAGCACCGACCTCGACGTTCATGTTGACAAATGGAAACAAGGAAACTGGACTCCAAAGATATCACGCGTTGGAAAAAAAGGTCCCCTCCCCCGTCTTTCGGCGGATCGATGAGCGAAGTGCAGCTGACCACAGCCTCTCTCTCTCTCTCTCTCTCTCTCTCTCTCTCTCTCTCTCTCTCTCTCTCTCTCTCTCTCTCTCTCTCTCATCGGCACCCCCGAATCGTCGTCGTCTCCTCCGTCTCATCGCGCAGCTAATCGTCGATGCGACGGCGAGTCGCGATCTTGAATCGCGTCGCAGCTATATGAAGCTTCTCGCTCGCCCGGAACGACGAAGAGCCGTCCTTCGCCCTCCCCCTTCGTCGCGCCCTCCCGCGATACGCGACACCTGGTCGCCTGCCGCAGAATCGTCGCTTCGCTTCTCGTTTTTACACAGCCGACGATGCGTCGCGTAGTACTATATACTTTTTGACTGTGATTTGTTGCTAGGCACTTTGTAATACATTAGTCGCGCCCGCGCGACGACGACGCGCGTGAAAGAGTCGCTCTCCGCGGAGCGAGAGAGAGAGAGAGAGAGAGAGAGAGAGAGAGAGAGAGAGAGAGAGACGTTGACCCTTCTTCTACCGTACGACTCTCGCTCGTGGCATAGGGAAGCTATATATATATGTATACACACACGCAAATATTTATATATATAAATTAAATATATGTACAAATTATATTATATAATTATATGTATATATATTTACGTATATACATATACATATATATATATATATTTTTACCGCGCAGTCAGTCGTCGGAAGAACTCCGCGAGATCGTCCATTTTCCTCGTTCTCGAACCTGAAGAGTCGCTGAGAGCGTCGTATGGGGAGTCCTCCGATGGAGCGTCCATGTGGACGAAGGGTTGAGGAAGCGTGCGACGCGGCGTTGAACACCTTGACTGTCGCGTCGAGTTCGAGGCTCGGCCCGAATTCCTGGTCGCTGGGGTGCTGCAATCGATGTACAGAGTCAGATTACTTAACGGTCATGAGGATCACGCGGAGGGATGTGGTGGGTAGTGAGAGAGCGAGGCAGCCATCGAGTCGACGGAGAATGTTGATTGCGTTCTCCCGTCGGCGGTTCTCCAAATTCTCGACTCGTTGGCCGCTCCTCAGGTCTTGCTCGAGGCTCAGCCTTATCCAGGTACGGACTCGCAGGATGTGTGCGCTCTCGAAGAGACGACCCTTCGATCGAGATCGAGGTCTCCTTGCGCGATCATGCGAGCTTAGATGAGCCTCTCCGCTGTTTGTGTTTGCCTCCCGTGTGCCTTTCTGTGACCTCAACTCGTTGCCAACGTGCGCGAATTGCGCTGGAGCCAGGTGGAACGCACCAGGTGCAAATATCCCCAGGTGATCGGGTCGCCGACGGCTTCCTCGCCGCGGGGACTCGCGCTCTTGCGAAGTCTCGCGAAAAGGTGGAGGTGCGCGGCGCTCAAGGTGTCAAACGCGCGACGACACGCCGGCCATATCGCGTCCGCCGATGGGAAAGGATTTTAGGGATTAGAGCCGAAGGGGAGGGAAAGAGGAGGAGGAGGAGGAGGAAGAGGACGTAAACGAAGGCGCGTCCGTTGTCATCACTCATATCACGGAAGAACCAGGCTGGTTCTGCAACTTTGCCTCACGGCGCGAGCAGTAAGCAAATTAACCAGCCACGGTTGTCGATTGTTCTCCTCATCAGTCCATAATTAAGCGACTGCTTAGTTCGTTACCGACCGTGTCCTCAAAGCAACGCTGCGGGCTCGATCGTGTCAGTCCTGTCGCGATTCGCCGAACGATCTCGTTCCAGCGGCTTTCGAAGCGCGCGATCGATCGATTGTTCCGAATATGTCAAGATTCCCCCCGCCATCTTTTTTTTCTCGTCCTCCGAACAAACTCCGACTCGAAGTTGTTCCTCGCGTCGGTCGCCGAAGTCGCGCGCGAGAGACGACTCTCCTTCCGCCGAAATTTCTACCGCGTGACGCGTCAAGTCGGGGGTCTCGTCAAGTGCAACTTTGAAGTCCTCGGAGAGGAGGATGAGATGTTGCGAGGGAAACGACCTCTCTCTGCTTAAAAGGGAACAACCCATTCGTCGTCGTGTAAGCGTTCGAAATCGAAGCGACTACGGTAATTGAGAGCGGATTTCCGAGTCGAGCCTTCGATTCCACGTGAATTCCATCGCGTCTCCTGGACCCCCGTCAAGCAGGGGTTCTTATTGTCCTTCTCTCCAGGCTGTGTCCTGGAGAAACGCTGCTTCACGGATTATTTAATACGCGATTGTCTCAATATTTTATCTGCGTGTTTTCGATCTTAAGTCGCAACTTCAACGTTTATTAATCGTGTAACTCAACCAGCTGCGGATGGAGTGTACGAGAAGAAAGCAAATCTGAAATCTTTACAATTCACGCGCGACGAAATTCGTAAGGTTGATTCAGCGCCCAATCTTCCTACCTCTCGGCAAGCGTCCCGGGATTGTCATTGGACCCGAAGAGGTCGGCTCGCTCGACGTGGAACCACGTCCGATATATCGGTTGAAGTGAGTCGAGCTCTTCTGCACGATCGATCGCCATCGGCAGGAACAAAAGAACGAGAGAGAGAGAGAGAGAGAGAGATATATATATATATATATATCGGTACGCTCGATCGAGGGCAGCGAAGGGATATTCTTTAAATGCTTAAGGAAAAAACACGAAAAACGAAAGGAAGCCGCGCGCACACACACACACACACACACACACACAAGAAACACTGGAAGCGTGAAGCGCGCTTGGATGACTGACAATTAAGTGACTTAAGGAGCGCGAAGAGGTCGGTGGGTAGTCTTAAGTTTTTAAGCACCGATCGCGCGAGGGTGAAACAGGTGGGACGACGAGAAACAAAAAAAAATGAAGAAAAGAGAATGGACTTATAAGCGTATGCTACTCTCGTATCTGTATATATACACTCACACACACATATCTGTATATATACATATACGGACACACGTACGTTTTTGTTTAACTTTTACAAGAGTAAGAGAGAGTGTGAGAGAGAGTGTGAGAGAGAGAGAGAGAGAGAGAGAGAGAGCATGAGAAATGGACGAACATAGAGATGATGAGAATAAAGATGATAATGACGATGATGATGATGATGATGATGATGGTTATGACGAACCAGGTGACTCGACATTGCATGTATAGGTATACAACGTACCCCGTGATCCTTTTATTGATGACGACTGCATTGCCCCCTTGACAAAGGCTCGTATATTAATTACATAGTTGTATTTGCAATTATTACCTATACATATATATTATATTCA
This sequence comes from Harpegnathos saltator, assembly GCF_003227715.2. Lineage (NCBI taxonomy): Eukaryota > Metazoa > Arthropoda > Insecta > Hymenoptera > Formicidae > Harpegnathos > Harpegnathos saltator. The sequence goes on from NW_020230637.1 coordinate 477,898, forward strand.
CTAATTAAAGTATACAAAGCGGAAAAAAATGCGAATAAAGAGGAATTATATTGTTAGCGAGAGGAGAGATTTCGGGACCCGCTCGCGTGGAACGTGTGCCGCGTCGCCGATCGAGCCGAGAATGAGAGAGAGAGAGAGAGAGAGAGAGGGGGGGGAGGGGAGGGGAGAGGAGCGAGAAAGAGACAAAGACAGAGGTGGAGAAATCGCGCGGATCGATCAGGGAGACGCGGTTCTTTGCCTCCCCCCCGCAGCCGCAAGCCCCATTAACCCTCCGACGCACCTTCTGTTCCGTGACTGAACGAAAAATTTGACGACGACGTAATATCTCGCGTGTACGCTGAAAAATCGCGCGCCTCGGGCGTCGTCGGGGCTTCGATTGAAGTCGCCTGCCGTGGGATCATCATTCGAAGGAACCGGAACCACCAGTTCCCGGGGCTCTCCGGAGCTCTTATAAGGTGCGCGCACATACACACACACACACACACACACACACACACACATACCTGTGTCTCGGACCATATCGATCGTCCAAAAGTAACTTTGAGCAGCCTTTCAAATTAGACTAGACGCCGTCAGCGGGTGGATGACGAAAGGGATGCCTGGGAAGATGAGTAGCAGAGGGAAGTTGAAGGAGGGAGAGGGAGGACGGTGAGGATGAAAAGCCGGTACGCGCGTCCGCTGGAGGGTTAATCATGATTCCGCCGCACCGCGTCTCCCCTCGTCTCGCGCCTTCCCGCCGGTGTTTCGTCGGCCTTCCGATCGTGTATCTTCGATTTTCTACCGGGACGTGCAATCGTCGCGGCGCCTCGTGAGGCGCGACTCGCTTCCGTCGAGGCGGCCGTTGTAGGATATAACCTCTCGTCTTCTCTTTAGTCGATCGTACCGGGCGGCCCTGGAGAACAATAGAGATCGATCCGCGCGAGCACTCGGTACCTCGGCGAGACGACGACGACGACGACGACGACGATGACGAGATCGCGCGTCGTCGTCGGTGGACAATGGGATCAATTGTTATATCGAGAGCAGATGGACCAGTAGTCGACCGATCGGCGATCGATCATTCTCTAGAGTGATCGGCTCCGAATCGCAATTGACGGGTCGATCGCGATTGACGATCGAGAGATCGCCGACGTGCCGCTCTCGGAGCCGCGTCTGGAAGCGCTCGGTCGCGAGATCGTTCGGCAGGTCGTGACTTCCGGTCTTCGTATCCGCCGGTCTCTCGGCGAGACGATCGGCCGAAAGAGCGTTCCTCTCACTTTCACGTTCCACGCGAGCTTCTCTGTCCGAGAATGAGCCGTGCGCGTGCTTCTGTTTTTTATTCGGAAAGGGCGAGCTAATGAGAGAGAGTGAGTGAGAGAGAGAGAGAGAGAGAGAGAGAGAGAGAGAAAGAGAGAGAGAGAAGTGAATTGTGACGATCGGCAATACTTTGCGCCGGTTTCGATGACGAGGACGACGGCGAGTGCGAGGGAGAGAGATAAGAGTGAGAGAGATGACATACGCGTTTGCGCGAGCCTTCACGTCAATCTAGTGGCTCGCAGCGGCGACTGAGAAACCGAGAGAATGCGATTTGCGGCTTTGCGGAAGATGCGTACTGTACATAAACTGGGACCGAGAGAGAGAGAGATCGCGCGCGCGCGCGCGCGGAGAATCGGCGCGGATTTTCCCGATTGCTCGCGTCGAACGCGCCGCGCATTTCGGTCGTATATCGTGTGCGCGCGCACGCGCGCTCTCCGTTGGAAGCGAGAGAGAGAGAGAGAGAGAGAGAGAGAGAGAGAGAGAGAGAGAGAGAGAGAGAGAGAGAGGGTGAGAATGAGAGAGTGAAGAAAAGCAGACGGCTCGTCTCCGTTAAAACGCGCATAATTTAATTTGTACATAATTTCCTTGCGAGCTGAAGCCTCGTCGTTGTTAATCTTCCAGTTTTGCGTTCGCTCGAGACCTCCTGTCCGCCGTGCGTTGTTGTCGTGTAATCGCGTTCCGTCGTCGCGCGCTGAGAAGTCTCGAGGAAACGTAGATTGAGGGCGCGCGCGCACGCGCACGCGCGCGTGCGAGAGAGAGAGAGAGAGAGAGAGAGAGACAGATGCGTCGTCCGTGGTGAATGTGATCGCGGAGAGATTCGCCAATCAGTTTTGCCGTTTTTCGGCGCCTCGAACAGGCGGGAACGAAGACGAGACCGATCGCTCGCTCGCTCGCGCGGCGCGTTCTCGAGTTTTGCGAACGCGCTTGCGGCGAACTGATCAGCTCGTCGCTCGTCGTCGCGCCAATTGACACGTTCGCTTTGCGGGACCCATACTTAAAGACGAGAGAGAGAGAGAGAGAGAGAGAGAGAGAGAGAGAGAGAGAGAGAGAGAGAGAGAGAGAGAGAGAGTAAGAGAGAGAGAGAGAGAGAGACACCCCCTCGTTCCCCGAAGCGGACGTATCAATCGACCGGTCAAGTTCGCGGCGGAACAAATCGGCTCCCTCGGACGAGCTCTCGTGGAGCGAGTCGGAAATGCCAGGGCACATCCGTGACTTCCGTCCCGCGCGCGCGCGCATCAGTGCCGCCGCGTGTGTCAGGCTTCTCGCGACCGCGAGGACCTTGTAGTCCTTGTCCTCCTTGTTGTAATCGTGTAAGCGTCCCAGCATTCTCTGTCCATTTTCTCGCAGGAGTCGCGTCGTCGGTCCAGGCAGGCGAGACACGGAGTGTTTGTCGCGAACCACCGCCGTGAGAAAGGGAGACCCCCTCCCTCCCTCCCTCCCCGAGAGGCGCTTCTTCCGCCGCCAGAGAAGGTTCCGCGAGGACTCCTCGCGTGGCAAGCTGTCCCCCGCGTAAAATTGTACCGAAATGAAAGTTACGTTCAATGTCGGCGACTCGATTCCGATTTTTCGTCAATCGACAATCGATCTTCACCGCATTGTATAACTTCCGAGTGAGTTGGAGAGAGAGAGAGAGAGAGAGAGAGAGAGAGAGAGAGAGAGAGAGAAAGAGAAAGAGAGAACGGGAGAGAGGGGTGATTTTTCGTTCGGCGGGCGGGGGGGTGCTGCACACTCCGTGTGAACGTAATAATTAAATAGATAGACGTCGAGAACACGCTGGCATAACAACACGGCGACGTTCGCGTAGAGCTCGTCCGAACGTGACTTTTGGCGCAATCTCTCCGGATTCTCGTGACTTCCAAGAGCGAGGCGAGGTCGCGAGAGGAACGCGGCGAGCCCTCGAGCTGCCGATTCTCCGATTCGCGAACGGGCGACTCCGACTAATTAAGGGAAAAAAAAAGTATATTTATTCGAACGACTTGCCAAGTTTTGTTGCACAGTGTACGCGAGATAGATTCACGCGGCAAAAGAAAATCATATAAAAAAAAAAGAAAGAAGAGTGAGGAGGAGAAGGAGGAGATGGAAGATGGTTAACGATAGGCGATAGGAATGATCTGGCGGGGTTTACGGATGAGTTGCGTAGTTACTTGAGCGGTTTCACGAAATATTGATGTATATATCTTAAGTTTGTATTATAACTTCCCTCACTTAATTTGTATGAAATGAAGAATTTCGGACATTATAAAGCCAGAATGAAAAAAAGCACGAGTCGGATCTTTGTCTTCACGATTCTCGCCTTCACCCCCCTTCCACCCTGCTGATTCCAATGATCCGTTTATTGGAATAATAGCTGCGTTCTATGTAAGTGCAGCGATCAAGCTATTAATTTTTTTGAAAACTAGTTTACAATATTTTAAGTTACAATACACACGAGAGGAGACTGTTTGTAAAGTCTGATACACGTAAGATGTATTACGTGCAGAGATTAAATAATCATTTTTCTCGACTGCGGAAGATATGCAAAATCAATGAGCTGTATTTATAAAAAGAAATAATGATAATATGAGGTACGGCTCAATCAGCATTTTACAGCTTACGTCTCTAGTTTCAAGATATATTTGTAGATGTAAAATTTGCTCATTACTGACGGTACTGATGGTACACAAACATAAATCAGTATCAGTCAAATGACTTAAAGTATTGAGTCAAGAAGTTTGCTGTACCGCTTAAACAAAAAAATTATACGCAGACAGAAATTACATTGGAGACAGGAGCTAAAGTAGATATACGCCTATATCTACGCGATTCCGAACTTTGCTCATCCAAAGATCAATAGATGTGTTTTCGGTTATATGCGACCAGTTTGAACGCCTCGTTAAATTCGCTTCGCTTAATAATCGCCATGTTAAAAATACTTTTTTTTTTTTTTTTATTGAAATAAAGGTTGTACTGGGTTTAGGTACAAAGCCTATCTAACCCGTTAAAAATACTCGACATTTATCGGGTCTCTTGGCGCCACCTAGCGGTATCGAGTGGAAATTCGTCATTAGAGGACTTCGAGTCTTGGATAAATATGGTTTGAATCCAGACACTGTAACGTTTGTTTTATAGTCCCAAAGTTCCTCCGCTATATAAGTCGCTATAATTCACCGAAGTCTCACTTTTCATTATTTCACGCTAGGGCGAAAAGATTCATGATCGCTGCCCTAGATTGCTCGCTGGATGAAAAGAGTGCGTTCTGATTGGTGCATTTCCATCCATCTTCGAAAATGCACCAATCAGAACCAGCAGTATTTTCATCCAGCAAACAATCCAGCACGAAAATAAGCACCGTGTGCCGCCGGCTTTAGAAATTACTACTATCGAATATGTAACCTCATCTTTCAATTAAGTATTCACATCGACAAATAATTTCAATAGAAAATATGACATATATACTTCGGAAAAGGAAACTTAAACGTTTTATTCATTGCTCACCCAAATTTCATACTTTAATTCGTTCGCCCGCACCACAAAATAATCAAATTCAAAGTACCATTTCTGCTTCAACATTTAACAACATGATAAAAAAGAGTCGCACTGCAATTTGCTGTCGTGCAAATTAAAGGGAAAGATCCGCGTTCAAGTAATGTAATTGTCATTTATATATGATCTTTTATTTGTACGATATACTTGACCAAACTTGGTCCAGTGTCCCAAGTAGAACAAAAAAGATCATGATGACATCAAAATAACAGGAAAATGGCCGAATCATAATGAGAAAAAGAATTTTTTCCTCATCATCTTGACGTCATCATGATTTTCTGTTCTGTCCGGGATTTCGGCATTTTACTGATCTCGACTTATATTCGCGTAGCGCCGTAAGAAAAACAAGGAAACTTTACGTTTATAAATATATCTCAAAACTAGACATTTAAGTCTAGCAAAATGCTCCTTGAACTACTTTATTGCCGTTATTCTTACCAAAGTTACTCGTTGTTTGAATTTTACTCATTTCTTGTAACCAAGAAGAAATATTGTTTTTAACGATTGCATATGTGTGTATGCATACATATGTAAAATATATATACGCCTCCGATTTGCAATCTTTGTTGAAAACTCCAAGTGGAGCTCTACTTGGGACATCGAGGGATTGGTGCGAATCTCAAAGATAGCACCGAATGTACGGTGGCGGTTTTAAATTTTTGCGGCGCACGTAACGAGGCGGAGCGCCTCTTAGCATCGAGTAGATTCCGCACGGTTATATAATGAACCGAGAATGAACGGCTCTGTTCGTCAAGGAGAGACAAACGAAAGATACGAGAGAACCGCGAATGTCATCTGTTCGTCGGCCGAACATCGCCCATCTCTGATTGCATGTCAACGTACGCGCGCATGCACCCACCGGTCAGTGGACATGACAGGTGGTGTTCGTCTGCTTCTGATCGGCGATTCTAATCGATGTCTAATCGAAGGGACATCGCCACGGTGATTTAGACGAGAATGAGCAGCCGGACCGCCGCAGTTCCCTCCCGCGAGGAATAAAAGCGAGCACGATTTTCCTCAGACGTCCCTGCCTCGGAGAGCGAGAACTATGAACGCCCGGGAGGCGGAGGTGAGCTTATCGAGATGTTTGCACTTGTGTTTATCAGTGTTGAATTAGAGATAGATAACATTCCGAGAGAGAGAGAGAGAGAGAGAGAGAGAGAGAGAGAGAGAGTGAGAAAGAGAGAGATTGCCCACTGCTTATATAATATACCTCGTGTTAATTGAATTGTCGAGAAAATATGCAGGTCTGTCATTAACCTCCAATGTTGAAACCTTTCCTTGCACCGTGTGACGTGAAACTAACTCATGGAACGTTTCTCTTTGCTCTAGGTGGACAATCTTAAGCAGCAGGGAAATGCCTGCGTGAAAGAGCAGAAGTATGAGAAGGCGATGTTTCATTACACACATGCGATCAAGCTGGATCCACAGAACTATTCCCTCTACAGCAACAGATCCTTTGCTTTCTTAATGATGAGACAGTACCACTATGCCATGGAGGATGCCCTGATGACTATTCAGTTGAAGCCTGACTGGTCTAAGGTATTTGACACCCATATTATCGTGTAAATTATACACAAGAAGACAAGTGTGTGTGTGTGTACAAAGTGTCATTATTGAATCTTAAAATGTAACCTCTAAGGTGTAAGATAGACACGTTGCTATATAGGTGTACCAATTTGTTTCAGGGCTACTTTAGGAAAGGCGAGGTTGAACTGAGAACATTCCGCTTCAACGATGCACTTCAGTCTTACAACAAAGCCCTCTCCCTGCAGCCAAGCGAATCTAGGATCCTAGAGGCTATGAACAAAGCGTCCAAATCACTGATTAAAGACAAAAGAGGTATCATCAAGCGGTAGTAATTCGCAACGTATTCATTAGTGAATTACATAAATCAGGACATAATGAGTGTATACTGTTTCACAGCTGACCAGCAGATCCCGTGGCTTGGAGCCGGCGTCGGTATTATCCTGGGAGTCATAGTTGTGATCGCCGATTACGTCTTCACAAACAAGCCCACTCTAACGGTACAGTGATTTATGTTTCATATCTTGGGATTGTCGGGACGCGGTAATAACGATGGAAATTAGGATACTTCCTCGTCGTAATGCACCGTAATAATAATATAACGTCATATTCTTCTCACGCAGCATCCTTTGCTAATGGCGCTACTGACGATGTCCATATCCATGCTCGGCTTTGGCATCGCGAAAGGGTTTCGCTACTTCGTGAAATGCCAAAGAAGGAACCTACTGGAGCCGCCCGTCGATCTTTTCCCCGAGGAGAAGGAGGACTACGAGAATATCGACACGGAGAGAAGCAACGAGAAGGAGAAGCACCCCAAGTATAGCAAGGCCCAAGCGAGGCAGCGATTCCGCAAAGGGAAATCGTAGTGCATCTCGATGATCTGTCGGTGCGCGTGCTCGAGCACGTCGGATCGGGAGATTCAGTAAGCGTTTCGTCAGCCAGGTGCATAAAAATAACACGTGACGAACGTCTGGCTGTGAATCGCGTCATTGTCTCTCATCGAACGTTACTACTGTTATCTCTCTCTCTCTCTCTCTCTTCCTTCCAGAAAGAGCCTCTAAATACTCCCTCCGTCACTTCGCATATAGTACACGTTGCATTCGATTATCGCGGAGGAGCAGAAAAGTCTCCTTGAGACGAATATTCGTCTCTGGATAAAATTCGATCGAAGGCTCGCATCGAATCGATCGGAGGATCGACGGGACATTGACGATGGCACATGACACTTGGCGAGAAAACGATCCACGAAGAAGATGGGAACACTTTAAAGCTGGAAGCTTCGCGCTTTCGAAAGCTTCGTTGAGCTTCCCCCATGAAGTGGCGCGAAAAATTGGCAAAAAAGAGCTTGCAGGGAGAACCTTTCTTTTTTCTTGTTAATTTTTTCTTTAACTCGATCTTAATCGGCTCGAGGCAGTTTGAGAGCTTCAAGCCTCCTCCTCTCGAAAATGAATTCTCTTCGCGAATGAAATTACGATCTTTTTTCAGCGAGTTAACGCGGCCTTTAAAACAAGCGAGTAAAATCGCCGCCAATGGAAATTCACAGCGTGCCGTCTTGGTTCTCGCGGAGATTGCAAGATTTCCAGATTCGATGAGCGAGCCAGTAACAGCAATCGCGCGTCGTCGAAACTCTCGAAGCGAGAAACGCAAGCTCGTTAACAATCGCGTACACGCGGCGGATAGAAAGTTCGATTATCGCGCGAGTCACGAGTACAGTGTGCGAAGATATTTTTTTCCTAAGATTATCCGCAGGTTCAGCGGGATTAGCAGGAATATCGTGTTTGACACTCGCATTCCTTACGACTCACTTGATAGATAAAACCCGGCGAGAAACGTCGTCTTTAAAGATTCGCACTCGTCCTTGTGATTCTCATACAACGAAGTACACGCTCGTGTGTCGGGTTTAGCATTTAAGAAATAAAATGACGCACTTTCTCTACACCTTTTTGCACTGTACGCGGTATATAGGTATATCGAAGGTGCGCCTAGCGCATCGCGCCGTAGGATCTCGATTAAAATATTAATGTATTGAATCAAGTCTTCGATATCGCGGGAGGCTTTCGTCCCGTCCCCGTCGAGCTCTCGCGGGAACTAAGACTCTACTCTTATTACTATAGTTTGTGAGTTGACAGTTTATCGATTACTTATTCACGATTCGAATATACCGATTATTAATCGCCACACACACACACACACACACACACACACACACACACACAAACACATACATACACACACACTCGTATCCCCGCCAACTGTGAATCGCGCGAGCTCCGCTCGCGACGTCGCATGATTATTCAATAAAGAGGAAATTAACAAGTCAAACGTGCGATTTATCTCGATATGATTTTTATGCGTATATATGTAAATTGTATGCGTTAACAACCCGATTTTCCAAACTGGTAACTCCCATCCGTCTCCGTTTTTCGAAACTCGTCTCGCTTCCGGCTCGTCGTTACAGCAAAAGAGGAAAGCAAAAGGATACGCGTAGACGGCGCGCGACGGGGAGGTGAGAGAAGAGGAGAGCCGCGCGACGAGATCTACGAAGCGGTTTTCGAGGAGCGCGTTCGACGTCTCGCCGGTCGCTTTCGAAATCCTCGAATTCTCGTCGCTGAGCGCAAATAATGTCAAAGAGAGGGTAGAAGGCAGACGTAACCACACAGGACGAGTTATCAGCTGGAGTAATTTAACGGACGTAGTTGGTCCTCGTTTTCCACCTTGGTCGATATTAATTTATTTCTCCTGTCCGGAGATAATTCCGCAAGGTATCTCCGGCAAGTGGAGGAATGCACTTTCCATTACAGTGGGATGAAATGGATGTAACTCGTCTCTCGCAGGATCGTCGCTTGCGCGAGAGCGCTTTCTACATTTTTGGGTACGTCCAGCGTACGTCCTCCTTCCTTTTCCATCCCGCGTACGATCCTGACGGCAGATTACTCACGGCTGCTGAACGCGCATGCGTTTCATTGACGTTCTCGCGGTAGGCGTACTACGACTCAGCCTGGCCGGTCATTTCTCTCGGAGCTGCGGAACTTCGAGGTTGACGCGCCGCGAGCTCGTAATAAAGATTTCGCGGAGAAAGAAAGAGAGATAGATAGATGGAGAGAGAGAGAGAGAGAGAGAGAGAGATACTTCTTTATACGAGCGAATCGGCCATCGTTGCTCGCGGCGGATTACGCGAACGAACGTCATGATCGCGGAACGTCTCGATCACGCGATGACTAGGAACGAAGCAGCGACGCGAGTAAAGAGGCGAAATGCGCGAGAGAAAAAGCGTGAACGTCGGAGCTGGCAGCGGCGGATCGAACCTTTGACTTTGCGTTTTCCATCGTCATGAGGCAACGATCACTCGTCGGCGACGACGGCCGCGTCGGACTCGCGCCGACGGGCGGAACGAGAGAAAGAGAAGGCAAGGCCCACACGGCGAGAAAGAGAAAACCGTCGGAAGGTTGCGCACGACTCCGCGTTTTCTCGCTGCTCCGAGACGTCGCTCGACGACGCGCTCGTCCACATTTCTCCTCTCACGCAGCCGTCGTGTCGCGACGACGACGTGCGTACGTGACTCCGTCATCAGCGGTGGAGTTACATCACGTCCTCGGGGCGGCCACAGACGAGAGCAGAGAAGGCGAGCAGAGAAAAGGCGAGCACGAACGCTCGCGGAGCGAGGCGACAAAGGAACCCACTGCGAGAACGGAACATGTCCGGGCCGTGTGTGTGTGTGCGCGCTCACTCTCGCGGCTTTGTATTCTCTCGATGGTGAGAGAGGAGAACGACGATCACGCGTGGACGTGGCCATTATGTAAAGGCACGCGTGGCCCCGCACCGACGTAACGCGCCGACGTTACACCGCTCGTCGACGCGAAAAATGGCGACGAGTTCTTTTACAAACGAGGCGTTTCCGGGGAGAGCACGCATCCGAGCACGCGGCCGAGTTACCCTCGCGAAGAACAAGAAGCAAGGAGACGCGGATTTTCGATGTTCGACGCCGTGACCGAGGAGCACGGTTCGTTCATTCTGCCGCCGCCTCTGCGGGTCGCTTTCTCGGGAACCTGATGAGCAAGCAGACGTTTGTGCGAGCGCTGAGCGACGCACTCGGTCCGCACGACGGCTCTCTTTCTCTTTCTCGATCGCCGTGCGTGCTTCCGTCGTTCCTGTCGGTCCTCGGCTCTTCGACGGGATCGAGGTCCGCCTGGCGCGGGCTCGCAGTTGGGGAACCGAGGCCTCGTGTTGCACGGGCCGGAAGCCCGTCGAAGCGTCGTGTCGTGTCGCGTCGTGTCGCGTCGCGTTGCGTCGCGTCGCGTAGCGTAGCGTAGCGTCGCGTCGCGTCACGCCGCCGCCGCCGCCGCCGCCGCCACGGAAACGCTCACCAAACGAGACCGAAGGAACGCGTCCGAGACGCCCAATGCGATTAGAGACGTCTGGTCTCACTGCACGGCACCGCCGCGCGGCGCGTGCGCGCGCGCATGCGCGACGCGCACGCGGCACGGCCGGCTTCACGAGGTGGCGCGAAAGTGGGGTGACTCGCAGCTGCGAGAATTTTTCGGCTTTTTCGACCCGATGTTTCTCGGCGGGAATTATGCGCGAATAAACGTTACGTGACGGGATGAAGTGCATCGCGGGGTTGTTTGTCATTTGGCGGTTGCAGTCCGGGCTGACGTCGCATGTTGAGCGACGACGTACCGTCCGTCGAAGAATCGTACCTTTCTCTCTTCCTCATTGCGTTGGAGTTTGATTAAATCGCTCGAGATTGGACCTGCGAGAATCCCACTTGCTTTTCTTCCTGCGGTTTTACCGCAGGGCGGTAAAAAGCGGCGGGAAGGGGGAAGCACGACCGCTAGATTAGCGTGCGATTTTTGACGCATTCCGCGCAACAGCGAGACCGACCGACCGCGCTTTTCATAATTTCCCGACTGTTCGCCCTCATGTTCAACGCGTACAGAGTTCTTAACCGCGCGCGGCTATGTCAGCAACCGCGAGAGTTCCTGCGCGCACGTAGCGCGCTTCTCATCACAACATACTTATTAATAACGCGTGGCGAACGAAGGACGAAGTTCACGTACTCGCTGTATACGCTTCGCAGTAATTGCACAAAGCTTGGCCGCGCCGTAACGCGGGCAAAGAGGTGAAATGTAATCCACCATGAAGACACTTTCCGTTATTCGCTCCATTGTCCGTCCGGCGACGGATTAGTCGGTAAAAAATTCTTAGAGCGAAAAACTTGCGCGCACGCGCGCGCAAGAGGAGGAAAGAGAGAGAGAGAGAGAGAGAGAGAGAGAGGGAAAGAGGGAGAAAAGGAGAAAAAGCGTCGCACACGGGGGGCGCAAGACCTCTACGGGTTCTCTTAGGAAGACGTTAAAAACTCTCCTCGGTGTCTCTCGCGGTTCCCGTTCCGTTCGTTCCGATCGTACGGCGCCGTGGAAACGCCGTAGAAGCGCTCGCAGCGATCATGCGCGGTGAGATAGGATTTAACACGCGCGCGCGCGAAGCACGGTCGCTCAAATTGCAAAGGAGATGATAATGTGTGCAAAACGCGACGTATGATTTGAATGAATTATTTTGCAACGCAATTAGAGACAGTGCATAAAATAAGAAGGATAGAAACGAAAAACCCCCACCCGACGGACCATCACTTATCGAATGTCGCGGAGCCAATTGGAGACGTCCGTGGCGTGTCACGTGTCACGCGTCCCGACCGCGACCTGAGCCCATGTGATTCTCAGCGGTCGTTAAATTCGCCCGAACGTTCGCGTACCTCGAGGCGCCCCTCGCCGCTACGGCCCTGCGCGATGAGCGCACTACTTTTCTGCTGCATCCCCACCGGGTGTATCGAATGTACGGGCTAGCGAGCGTCGATTGGCCACGACGACGATCTCCGGGTGGGGGCACCGCGTCACGAAACGAGGCCCTCTCGACGACTGGGCGGTTGTATCAATGCGCAATCGCATCGGAACGGTACACGGAGTTAGGGAGTTTCGCGGCGAGGCGAGGAATAAACAGAGTGGATAGTCCGCGCGCAGCACAGACGGCGACGAGGCGCGAGCGGCAGAGGGAGCGGGAAGCGGCTGAGCGAGCGAGCGAGCGAGCGAGAGAGAGACAGAGATAGAGAGAGAGAGAGAGAGAGAGAGAGAGGGAGAGGGAGAGAGAAGGAGAGCGGGTTGACGGAGTGGGAGAGAGCGAGAAAGAGGGAGTGAGCGAGCGCGAGCGAGACGGACGGTGCGAACGGGACGTGCGAGAGAGAGGGTAGGAGGGAGAAAGAGATAGAGCGAACGAGCAGGCCAGCGAGACATCACGATGCACGGAGGCGAGCACAAGCGGCCAGGGGCACAGGGCTGAGGGCTGAGGGCTCGACCGAGCCTTGTATAGCGTTCACGAGCCGGCTGTGGCGCAGCCAGCGAGCGATGGAGCAGCCGAAGACTCTCGCGTCACGGCTACTCAACACGACCTGCATCGAGAACAAGGACGACCTGGAGGAGGTAACATAAATATTTGAAATAGTCACTGGATACGTATCGGGTGCGAGGGCCTCCGCCATTGTTGCGACGGTCGCGCACGACGTTGATTGCGTGGCGCTACATGCGAATACGCGCACGACCGCGGTAAATTCAAACGTGCCGGAACGCGCGTCCTGTCAGGCACACACACCTGGCCGACAGTCTTCTTTCAAGCGCACGTTCTTCCCACCTTGCTCCTTTTATTGCGCGTTCTTCGCATATTTCGTGTTAGTGAGCGCTGCGAATCCACTTGGAACGTTTAACACGTTCGCTGCCAGAGTTTATTCCGGGCAGCCTCTCTCTACTGTCAGATGTTGGGAGAGGCGGGCCCATTTGGTATTTTTCTGTTTACGAAAATGTAATAAGATGAACCTGCAGCATGTGGACACGGAAGAAGAAATTTTGTTGTGTACGACGTCAACGTCTCGCGAGAGATCACGCGTCGCACACTCGGTGACATGTGATCTATACCTGACTGTTTTCCAATTTTCTAGTCCTCGAACTTCAGAAAAGTTTTTTTTCTTTTCGTTGAACGAAAATTGCAAACGGAAATAGCGAACAAATAAAAAACGAATAGTTTTTTTTATTCGGCTATTTTTCGCTTTTTATTTTAGTGTAGTTTATTCCAATAATTTTTTTTATTTTTCCAATAAGTTAGTAATTTTATTTTAATTCAACCATTTTTTCAATTTCTTTTTTTCTTTCCTCATTCTTCTCAATGAAGCTTATTATGTGTATTAAGTGATAAAATGTACTTTTTCAGAAGTTTGAGAGATGCTACACTGTACTGCAAAATTTGACCACGGGACTCTCGGAGAAGGAGGCCCACGACACGCTGAACAATGCAGTGTGCAAGGACAAGACACACGAGGAGGTCTCCTTAGGCTTACTAGTGGTGATCTTGACCGATCCGCAGAATGCTGCGAAGAGTTACAGGGACTTGACACTGATCACGCGAGATGGACTCAGTATTGTGCTGATCCATCTCAATCAGTTAGTACTCGAGAGATACTTGAGGTTGAATGATATCACCAGGAGTCAGGTGTTGTGGTTACTGCGGGAAATGATAAGGACTAGTGTAACCAATGTGGATACTCTTTGTTTAACTTTATTAAGGCACGCAGCGGGTGGGGATATCTCACCTAAGAACTTGTACCTAGTTGACGCCCTCTTAGATATTTTTCAAGAGAATCGCTCGTGGCTGGACAAATTCCCGTTTGTAGTTGCGTCGGTTGTGTACACGTATTTGCGGTTAATAGAAGACCACAACGCGTCCCATCTGGCTGGTTTGCGACAGAAGGAAGTGAGCTTTACTGTGACTCTGATAAGGGAGCGTATGGTAGATTGCTTGGCCATCGGAAGGTATACATTATTGCAGCATTGTGAGACCTAGATAACCTTAGATGAACGTTAGATGAGCTAATCAAATGTACCTTCTTTCCTTTTAGAGACTTTGTGCGTCTGTTGCAAAATGTGGCGCGAATATCCGAGTTCGAGGCGTTGTGGAAGGACATTCTACAAAACTCAAAGTGTCTCTGTTCGAATTTCAATGGGGTGCTTCAGCTTCTGCAGACGAGAACCTCCCGTAGGTTCCTGCAATCAAGGTTGACCCCCGACATGGAAAGGAAGCTCGTGTTTCTAACGAGTCAAGTCCGTTTCGGCAATCACAAACGCTACCAGGATTGGTTTCAAAGGCAGTACCTGGCTACGCCCGAATCTCAATCGTTACGATGTGATCTCATTCGGTTCATCGTTGGAGTCATACATCCGACGAACGAGCTCCTCTGTTCCGACATCATACCACGATGGGCGGTGATTGGTTGGCTCTTCACCACGTGCACCTCTACCGTAGCAGCTAGTAATGCAAAATTAGCCCTATTCTACGACTGGCTGTTCTTCGAGCCTGACAAAGACAACATCATGAACATCGAGCCGGCGATCCTTGTTATGCACAACTCGATGAGGTCTCATCCACCCGTCACTGCCACACTTCTAGATTTTTTATGCAGGGTACGTTGCATCGGAATATCTCACTTGTTTCTTCCGTACGAGATTGTGGAATCGTCGCGAAACACACATATATGCGCGCGCGCGCGCGCGCGCGCACACACACACACACACACACACATACACACACACGAGTCGCGAAATGCCACTACATTTCTGACGTATACGATCTACTTGCAGATAATACCGAACTTTTATCCTCCGCTAACGGACAAAGTGAGAAACGGGATATTTTCATCGCTGCGACAAATTTTAGAAAAACGCGTCTTGCCTAGCCTGTATCCGTTATTCGATAGCCCGAAACTCGATCGGGAACTGAGAAGCAAAATACGGGAGACGTTCAAAGAGTTTTGTCTGCCACCGAATGCGGATCCTGGTAAAGTCATTGTAACCGCATGTATTCCTTCTGTCTTTTTTCTCTTCCCCCCCCCCTCTCTCTCTCTCTCTCTCTCTCTCTCTCTCTCTCTCTCTCTCTCTCTCTCTCTCACCCCCCTGTTCACGCAATCACGCTTGCTGCATAAGTACGACATGTCCGCTATGCACATTAAAGTATTTACTGCACAGGATAAGCAAAATGTTAATGCTTCCTCTATCATCACAAGCATCGCTTATCGTGCAAACAAAACAGCACTCGTGAAGAATCGTAACGTTGTTAGCAGCGTATACGCTTTATCATGAATTGGCAAAAAAAGAAAAAAGAAAAAAAAAAATTGAGAGAGACTTAACTTTTTCCGAAAATTACATTTTCCGTTACAAATATAACGATTCACCTCTTTTCAGCTTTCAGCACATCGCTTACTAACTTTGGTTTTTTTGCATCCTTCTTTTGAGCAGGTAATAAGGTTCCGATATATTCAGGTAAAATGGAAGAGCTCAACAAGGAACACAATCCAACCGCCGTGATAGAGAACATCGCAAATTCCACCGTGGAGAATAATCACGTGACGCAAGATCCGGAGCCAGCGTTCAGTGACGAAGAGGAGGAGTCTCCTCTAAGGTTGTTTGCCCGTTACGTTTTTCGCGTTTATCAGCGCTCTCTCTCTCTCTCTCTCCTCTCTCTCTCTCTCTCTCTCTCTCTCTCTCTCTCTCTCTCTCTCTCTCTCTCTCTCTCTCTCCTCTCTCTCTCTCTCTCTCTCTCTCTCTCTCTCTCTCTCTCTCTCTCTCTCTCTCTCTCACACACACACACACAGTTCTGTGTTCCGGAGAACCGATGTGACAAAATTAACCCGACCGAATTTCCCGATATTTCAGAATAGTGACGAAAGTGGAGGAGGAAGAGGACGAGGAGGACGTGCCGTTATCCACGGTGAAATTGAAAAACGAGCAAAAGAACGCGAACTGCGTGATGAAGAAAGAGGACATAGTGTCGCAATTAAATCTCATATTGGAACCGGAAGAATTGAAAACCAGCATCGAGATTATGCACACAGAAACGGACAATGAGGCGAAGTGCCAAGCGATGGAGAGGATAGTACAAATGGTCGTAGAGGACGAAATTGACGCAGAGACGATACCTGCGCTTGCGTCCTGCTTGTCGAGTATCCTCTCGTCGCAGATCACGACGCAGATCTTTCCAGACAATCTGAATGAGGAAACGCTAACTGATAGCATAAGCACGCCGCTGTTTGTCATGTTTCGAAATCAATTTCAATTGTGTAAGGAAGAGGATAACCGGCGCAAGCTCTTGGCCAGAGTGTTGGCGGAGATGCAGTCGCTTCAACCGAGAATAGGCTACCTTCTGCTTTATTTCCTCAAGGTCTGGGGCAGGGAGGAAGAGAAGCGGGAAGGCGAGCCGAGGTTGGTCCTAGGCAAAAACACGAGATACCAAAGTGAGAAAATACGAGGGAGAAAGCGTAACTCGAGCCTTACGTCGTTTGATTTCAGCAACGTGTTGAACGACGTCAAGGCGTCGGTGTACAAGGACTTTTGCGCGCAGAGAGAAAAAAAGCTGGACGTGTGTCTGGTGTCAGATCTTAAGGTACGCGCAATTCCGCTTCGCCGTTTCCTTCTTTTTTCGTTTCTTTTTTTTTGTGTTTGTTTCTCTTCTACCGGAATAAATGAGACAGATACACGCGACGTGCTTGTGAACAACTCATGGATACATAATTTATCTCCGCAGCTCTGTCACGAGGATAACATATTCATGCTGTGCTATCTCCTGCCGGACGTGTACACAGGATTTCAAAACGTCGCTGTCGGGAACGCACAGCTGCTGCATCTAGTAGTTTCCACTGTGGACTCGTGCCAGTTGCAGGATCTGATCTGCCAAATAATGCAGGGTCACCTAAAGATGTTGAAGAAAGAGTCGTTCACATCTCTGTTGACGGCTAGCCTCAACTGGGACACCTTCGAGCAGTACTGCTTTTGGCAGCTCATATTCGCGCACGACTTCCCCATCGATTATGTACTGCCGGTGCTGCCAAAGCTGCAGTTTCGCAATCATGCGGAAGCGCTTACGTCGATCTTGTTCATGCTGAAGCAAGAGAAGTGAGTGCGCGCACAGGCGCGATCCCGCGCAGTCTCTCGGCTCAGTCGAAAAGTCCGCTTCGGTGGAGAAGAAGGAATCGTTGGTTGATCGAGAGCGGTCACCGTGTCTTCGTGACCATTGACCCTTCGCCAACGTTTTCGTACTCTACCGTGTGCAAAGTAGCCTAGCATCGACGGGAAGACGGGAAACCGGACTTTTGAGCTCAGCCGAACATCACACTCGCACGAATTCAACGTGTAACCCTTCGTCTCGTTCATTTTCACAGACCGACACCGGACCTCTTGCGACAACTGCTCGCTCGGCAAAGTGTAGACGGCGACATGTTCGTCGTGGCCGTGCTGCGATACTGGTGTCGCGATTACGAGGAGAAGCTCGGCGAGTTGCTGGCGAATCTTCTCAGCACTCGCTACCCCGCAACTAGTCCCAACAAACGAAAACGTTCCGGCGGCAAGCAGAATCAGCAGTCCGGTCCGCCTACCGGAGAGCAAGTGCTCGGCCACTTGGACCAATTGCGCCAACACTGCTCCTCTTCGTCGGAGTTGCAGCTCTACCATTCGGAGGGCATGCAGCGTGCGCTGCAACAAGCGCAGGCTGCGAGCAGCGACTCGTTGAGGAAGAGTTACGGCGACCTGTTTGCACTCGCCGAAGTCAACGAGGAAAACGAACCACCTCCACCACCGGCCAGCAGCTCCGCGAGGAAGCACGCCACAGCTTCCTCCGGCGGAGGGGCTGGCGGTAAAGGTGGCCACAGGAAGACTGGCGCTAATACGAGAGAAAGGTCGAACGCGAAGAGACCGCTCCCGCGGTATCACGTTGACACCACCTCTAGCAGCGAGGTAAGCAGCAAAGCTCTGGTCCATTCATGGTCCATTGTTGTTGCGACAAACCGCGATCGCGACTCTATGAATCTGATTGTTCCCCTAATCTTTGTACTTGTTTGAGAAAGAGAAACACATATTAAAGTTGAAAGAACTAAATACGATCTATAAGCAGACATTTCTAAAGACATTTTAGAGAGCTTTTTGTATTAATGTTCTGTATAGTTTGAAGGATGTAGTTTGATACGTTGATACTTTCTGTCAATGCACGGCCACTCAGGTAGTCATTTGAATGTGCTCGCGCGCGCGCGCGTGCGCACGACGAGCCGTTGAATGCGTTGTCAAAATATGTTTTATCTCTGTCGTGCGGAGATTCCAGAGTACAATAGAAAAAAAAAAAACGTTCGAGCAGCTCGGCAGCTGCTATAGCTGGCGGCGTTCTCACGGTGCCGTGTGCTGAAAAGGTTACGCGGAATTAAAGCTAGTGTGTCGACTCATCGCGCGTATTAATCTTGCGATTAATTGTGCTCTCGATCAAAGATCGCAGGATAATTGACAACTACGAATCGAACGGTCCGACTAAAGAAGTATACTGCAATATAATAAAGTCACCGTTCCTTTGGATACTTGCAGGAGGAGGAGATCGTGAATCCAAAGCAAGCGAAGAAAAGAAAAAAGATTAACCCAGTGGGCTCGGACAGCGACTGACCACCCAGTGTCTTCACATGTCACATGGACCACGTCACGTGTGTGCAGCAAGTTAATAGAAAACTAGCCTTAAGGATAGTAAGATAATATAATACACACGATAGAGTTCTATCTAGCGCGACACTTGTAAATATTAATGTACGTGTCAAGGACGCGCGGTAGCGTCATGTTGACGACGAACGATCTTCAATGTGTGTTTCGCAAAGCCCGAAACGACAGCAGCAAAATTGCCAGACTCTGGTTGTTATCGTTGAATCGTTTTGTTAAGGGAAAAAGACGTGATAGCTGTGAATAATGTTAAGAATCATTATCCGCGCGAGAGCGCGCGCGTTTTTATCGCATGTGGATGCTGATCGTCGCCGAGTTTCCGGCGAGCCCACATGTTGTGACATACGACGGTCGAGCGGCCTTTCATCCCCTCGCGTTCTAGGAATGCTCGCGACTGTCAGGCTGCCGCGGCGTCTGTCGAACTCGCGGAGATTGTTGCCGGAAAACGGCGCTGGTCGCGCGTTCCGAAATCACTCGACCGCCGCTTCCCCCGCGCAAAGGCGAAAGCGGCAGAGACAGAATCTGGCAACATTGCGAACAGTACAGCAAAACATAATACATCCTTTTGCACTTTACGACTTGTTATTGTTTTTTCTTCTTCTCGTTCTTTCGGATCTTCGAATTCGTTCCGTTCTCCGTAAGACTTTCTTTTCCCCTCTCGGAGTGTGATTGCGCGCTCGAGTGGACGCGTATGCGTTTTTGCCGTAATTCCCAAACGGCAGTTCGTATTCGAATTATATCAGTCCCTCTCCTTCTCCAGAATTGGGAGGCCTCTCGCCCGGGCCGACGAAACGCGATATCCGCCGAGTCTCTGCGAGAAGCGTACAATTTTACGACCAAGCATATTCGGTTGGCGAACTGCGCTTAAGTGAGAAGCACAATCATCCTCGAGGACGCAGGGATACCTCTTTTTTACAAATGTTCTGCATGACGGAAGATTGTCGGCTTTAAAGTAACTGGAGCGATTCAGACATCGGACAGTCCTCCTCGAGTAAATTAACTTCTTCTCTTTTGTTATGAATTTTACTAGAGCGATTTAACGATTCGTTGTGATTGTGAAACGCGACGTAATACGATTTGTATTGTATTTTTCTATGTGAGCTTTTTACATCTCTTATATTTGTAGATAGATAGATATATATACATACACACATGTGTGTGTATGTGTATGTATGTATGTATGTATGTATGTATGTATGTATGTATGTATGTATGTATGTATGTATGTATGAATGTATGTATGTATGTATGTATGTATGTATGTATGTATGTATGTATGTATGTATGTACGTATGTATAGGGTGAAATTGAGTCGCAGAAATCACGGTGTACCGACCAACGCGCGCGTTACATCGGTTTTATTATTGTAAAAGTGCACGATATTCTCGATGATATTCAATTGATTTCCCCGCGCCTCATGCCGCATACGAGACGAGTGTTTTTTCCCTGAAAAGTCTCAGAAGACGACCTTCCGCGTAAGCACGCGCGCGAGAGAGAGAGAGAGAGAAAGAAAGAAATAAAAAAAGGATAGAAGTACAGTCCCGTCGAGGGTCTTGGCAAAACTTACGTCCCGAAGATAAGGCGTGAAAAAAAACTACCACCATTCACTTGTAATGTACATTTCCTGTAAAATTGGTTATCCTAAAAGTAAGTTGCATTATGTATTTTCTAGATTGTATATATATATACACATGATTGAGAGAGAGAAAGAGAGAGAAAAGTGTAAATGTCATGTAATGCGCGCGCGCGCGTATGTGTGTGTGTGTGTGTGTGTGTGTGTGTGTGTTCGTGCGCGTGTGAGGAAACGAGAAAGAGACGCATTTACGTTACGTGCGCGTGGCCGGGTTCGAGAATTCTGAACACTTCCCGTTATATCTTTGTATCACTCAGCACCCTCCAGACTCATCGCCTTTCTTCTCTCACTTTCCTTGATCATATCTCGGAGTGCGATGATCGAGTAAATATACGAGAAAAATGCACCAGAAAGAAAGGGAGAGAGAAAGAGAATACGGAACGTTCGCATGTACGAATCACCTGTGTGAAGGACGGATGTGTATAATATCCACTTGTAATGCCGTGTGATAACGACATTACTAGAATTTTCTACCTGTACATAAGTAACGGCGATATACGTCGGAGAGAGGGGGAGAAAGAGGGAAGAGAGAGAGAGAGAGAGAGAGAGAGGGGATAGTATAATGTAGAGAGACGACGAATCGACGACGAGAAGAAAGGTCCGTTCGGTTTTAGCCACTCTTCTTGACTTCTTCGCTCTTTCTCGCCCCAATGTCCGAATAATAACAATGTATATCTATCTAATTTGAAACGCAGAGAATACTGGTTGGATGAAGGTGCAGTTAAAACCCAAACAGACCTAGAGAGAGGGAGCGGAGAATTCGGAGCGACCTCGAGGTGATGATCTCGAGCGCACGGACACGAGAGAGCGTAAAAGTAAGGTGGTAGACTTGGAAGAGGCGAAGAGGAGAAGAAAAATATGTAAACATTTAATGTTTTTAACGACCTTGTACACAGCGGAGAGAGGAACGTGTAAATATATACATGGATAGATTATCATAAACGCGGGCATAAACATTTAATGTTTTTAACGATCTTGTACACACGGATTACACGTAAAAATGTAAATACATCAGAAATTATTGAAGAAGCAAAAACATGAGAATTGATATCTGGTTGTACTTACTTTCTCCTTCTTCTCTCCACACTCCCCTTCTCTTCTCCCTTCCCCCTTCTGCGAGCAGAGCACCGCGGGCCGGGATCATTGACTGATTCTGCGATCAGCGGCGGAGGAAGGATCTGGAAGTGACTTCCCCCCTCCCCCTCTCTCTCTCTCTCTCTCCTTCGTTCTCCATAGGCGCGTGTATCAACGGTGCGGCCAAGTTCCGCCGCCGCGTCGTTGACACTTATCGCACGAAGAAACGTGGGAAAACGTTATCACGGCGTTTGCTAATGAGCGATACCCGACTCGCGATGACTGGTAAGTCGTCGGGTACAATTGTAGTTTGCATTATGTCTGATTGTAGCAACGCGAGTCACCGATTCGTCACGTGGACACCGTTGGACACGCAACGGCGCATTTCAAGAAGTTGCGCGGGCTCTCTCGTTACGAAAGCGATTTCGTCAATTCTCCCTCGTCATCGCGCACCACGGCGAAGGAGGGAAGAAATAAAAGGAGCGAACAAAAGAAAGGAGGCAGGGAGGGGGGCAGGGGGAATACGGGGAGAACTCGAGGCAAGACAATAAAGGAGATCGGTAGTATCAATTGTCACATATTATTATTGCTAAAAATGCAGCGTCGGGGAAAAATGTGGAATAGACTCCTTATTTATTTCGTCGAGAGATTTGCGGATACGTCATTAATCGGCATGACGTATCTACGTCCCTGCGTACAATGCGTCAATCGAATCTTTTTCATTTTTTTCCTTTTCCATTCGGCGTATCCGCCCGGGAGACGAGAATCAACAATTCATCAATCGATGATCAGATCAGCATATGACCGAACGTAATGAACGCGTCTGTTTTCTTTTTCCGTTGAAAATAAAATGTCTGTAAATATTATTGCCGATTGTATTCCTCCAGCGGAATCTCGGATGATATTTACAGATCTGAACTGCGTTTAAGACTCGTAACGGCGGATAGTTTATACACCTGAATGATTATTAACTCGCGCAGCGTCTCTCCCCGCGGGGCGAGGGCGCGGAGACTAACTTCCCGGCGAAGATCACTCAAAAGCGGCAACTTTGCGGGCTCGTTGCGCTTCACGCTGTATATCTTACGCGCATCGCGGCGGACACAAAGGGGGGGTTACTCACTTGTTCGATTAAATGTCCTTTAATATCGGTGTCTCGGTGTCGGCTGCGAAAGGGAAACAGAAAATGATGTCGCGATCGCAACGTAAAGATATATCCACGAGAAGCCATATATCCGGCCCCTATTGATCTCCGCGCTGGTGTGTCGCGAGTGTATTGTGTGTGTGTGTGTGTGTGTGTGTGTGTGTGTGTATGTGGTCGCCTAATTAAAGTAGAGAAATAGTTCTGTTTCGATTGTGCACGGGGTTGTACTTTACATAGGTATTATTATTCTTCAAAGTAACGACATTTCACGGCCTGACCGTGAGAACAACCGAAAGCTGGATGAGATAACGCGTGATAAATATGAAAGAGAAAATTCAACGGGAAACACACGGGGACGGACAAGTGTCGGTCGCAATTCTCCCTCTGGATCCTTCGCGAAAGCATACCCGACCTCATCCTGGGCGTTAATCGTCGGAATTCGACGAGTTCGCCTTTGCGCGTCTTTGTTCTTCGGTATTTGAAAGTCTTGATTTCGTTTTTTCTATATTTATCACGCACTCACCGGTCGGCTGTTATCGGCCAAGTTGAAATATCGTTACTCTTGATTATTATTTTAAAGTCCGAGTCCGCCGGCGCGGCCGTGTCGCTGCGGCCGCGCCGCGACGCGACGCAATCTAATCGTTAATCACAATCGTCGAATATGTACAAGAGGATTCTGTACAGGGATTCGTCCGCCCGTTCGCGTCACGCGCTATCACGTACAAATTCGATTATTACACGTAAGGTATATCGCTATACTTTTACGATGCAAAAAGGTAATTCGTTTGTAGACTAATACGCCGCCGCCGACGTCGTCGTCGCCGTCGTCGTCGTCGTCGTCGTCGTCGTCGTCGTCGTCATCTGAGGAGAACGCGTTACGCCCCGCTGCACGCTCGTCGAATCGCCTACGAAATATTCGAGATATGCAACGGGCGAGAGTACCTTCGTTTAATTGGGGGGAGGGGGGGAGGAGGGCCGAAAAAAAAAGAAAACGCGAGATGTTACACTGAACCGATTGTAATCGGATGTAAACGTCCGCCCGATACTCTCTAATTATTCGCGGCGCGCGTTACACATCGAGATGACCTTTCGGCGCGCGATAATACTCTTGCGGTCGACAACAACGTAAATTGTACCGAAAATTGTCTCACGGTCGCCCGCATTGTTGCTCGGGAGAGAAGTACGACGGATACATTCGAAAGGCGACGGGAACGCGGAGAACTTTCCTCAAGCGCAATCGCGATATTCTCCTCGCGGCGTATAATTAGGAGAGACTAAATCTCGATGATGGCTTACCTTCTCTCTCCCTCTCCCTCTGTCTCACGGCTCTGTTTCTCAGCACACCGTTCGCAGCTATTCACTTTTAGGCGTGCGTTACAGTCCTACGGTGTTTACGGCAGCTACGAAATCTAACATCACCGTTTGCAAAAGGCGTCACGCCGGTGCGCGTGCAAACGTCGTCGTTCGCCATACTTTCGTTCTATCGGCACACGTTCTCTCTCTCTCTCTCTCTCTCTCTCTCTCTCTCTCTCTCTCTCTCTCTCTCTCTCTCTCCCCCCCCCTCCCTCTCGCTCCCTCCCTCTCTCTCTCTCTCTCTCTCTCTCTCTCTCTCTCTCTCTCTCTCTCTCTCTCTCTCTCTCTCTCTCTCTCTCTCTCTCTCTCTCTCTCTCTCTCTCTCTCTCTCTCTCTCTCTCTTTCTCCCGTTGTGAACACGCGACAAACAAAAGTCCCGTCCGCGTAATCGCGAACCTATATAATCGTCGCGTATCCGCAATAACACTCTCTCGCTCGCGAAATCAGGACGCGCGCGCATGCGATATTAATATACACCGTTGTTCCTCTCTCTCATACAGTCACGCATGGCACACGCATACACGTACGCACGCACGCGCGCGCACACACACACACACACACGCACACATATCGATATTTTTCCAATATCTCCTAGCGTAATTCCGTCGTACAATGTAGATCCGTATGCATATATGTACACAATTACCGGTCGCGTTTATTAAGGTCCCGAGGCTACTGGCGACCTCACTGTCGGAGAACTCTTTTCGGCGCCCTCTCTCCTCCCGCCCGTGCGGACGAGAGGATACGCATTAAAGCCACGTGCGAGGCTCGAACGTCGTCGAGGGAGAAAATATGAGTCTTTCTCTCTCTCTCTCTCTCTCTCTCTCTCTCTCTCTCTCTCTCTCTCTCTCTCTCTCTCTCTCTCTCTCTCTCTCTCTGTTTCTCTTTCTTTCTCTATATATATATGTATATATCTTTCTTTGTTCTCTCTCTCTCTCTCTCTCTCTCTCTCTCTCTCTCTCTCTCTCTCTCTCTCTCTCTCTCTCTAATGAGAGCAGGCTTAGTAAATCACTTCGTATACGGTGGCCTTCTTGTCGCCGGATCCGGTCACGATGTACTTGTCGTCCGCGGAAATGTCGCAACTCAGCACCGACGACGATTCCTTCGACTGTAAAGTTCAACAGAAAATTCGCGCAACGTAAGTATCTCATGCATGTGTACCGCTTCTGGCGGAGAGACGCTAATTGACGCGATTCACGAGGTCGGTCTCGGTCGAAAAGGGACGATAAATTATTGTGATCGGGCTGAACTCCTCGGCTGAATCGACGGGCAACGTCTATTGCCCGAGGCGGAAGAGAAACACTTTGCCAGACAGCTCGAGGCGGAGCGACATCGGGACACGTGCGCGCGTATCAGTTTCAAGTTGTAAATCGCGTTAGACAATCCCGTTTTTCTCAAATGCCCGTTCGTGTGGCTGACGCTTAACAAGGAAGGATCCTGTGAAATCGCGCGAGTCAGTCGCGACGGTAAATTCAAATGCGAATCAATCAATCCGAACGCGATGCTCGATAAAGTCGTCGTCGTCGTCGTCGTCATCATCGCCATGCCAGGTTTGGCTTTCGAGTCGAAGCCGAGTTTTTGTTCCTGACGTTTCGTCAACATTCTTTGGCTCAACCCTGAATCATTGCGGCTCGCTTCCTCGGGCAGAAGAACAACCAGACCCGGCTGCGTCAGAGAGGCAAACCTGGCATTTCCCCACGCGATAAGCTTGAGATGTCGCGCCATCGTCAACAGCACGTCGCTATCGCGTCGTCATCGGTACTCGCCTGAAATATTGATGCACCGTACGGCGTACGCCATGCATTCAGTAGGTTGTCCTTTCCAGTGGAGACGAACCACTTGCCGCACGAGGCGAAACGGAGCGACAAGACGCAGGACTCGTGCAGATGTAACTGGTACTTGTCAGACTTGGTGGCGTGGAGCACCTCGACATTCGAGTTCTCCATACCCACCGCCAGCCACTCGCCGGTCGGGCAATAGCCGAGCGAGAAGATCTGCGAGGTGAAGTCGTGCTGCTGCAACTGCCTGCCCTCTCTTAGGTCCCACGAGCGCACGGTGTTGTCGAGGCCGCCGGTCCACAGTTTCGAGCCGTCGGCGGAGATGTCGATGCAGGAGGCGCCGTCCGTGTGGCCTTGGAACTGCCGGACCAGTGTCTGATTCTGCAAGTCCCAGACGGCGATGTTGCCGTCGCTGCAACAGCTGAAGCAGACCTTGGAGTCCGGCGAGATCGCTAATGCGTAGCAGGCCGGCGCTGAGGAGGTCAATTCCGCCTTGATCCTCGGCGTAGGGCTCGCCAAGTCCCAGATACTCAGCTGGCTGGCCTCGCCGCCGACTATCAGCGTCCTGCCGTCCGGCAATAGCTTCACGGATCTGCGCATAAGGAGGATACTTGGTTCCTTACTCGGATCGTCTTCATCGATATCGCGGTCATCGCGAGTGACCAGCAGCAGCAGTAGCAGCAGCAGCAGCAGCAGCAGCAGTAGCAGCAGCAGCAGCAGCAGCAGCAACTGCTTATAATTTCCAACCGCGGCGGGAAAGAAGAGGAATCGCCACGAGGATCGCACTAGTAGGCACGAAGGCTGAATAACAAATGATGAAGAACAACATCGCAAACTCAATGGTAACGAACAATGAAAAGCGACCGGCCGCGACTCTTCTTTCCTCCACTCGCCCCTTTCGAACGCGCGCACTGCGCGCTCCGAACTGCTCAAGTTGGCCGGAAATCAAGCCTCGCCGGCTATCAAGGTTCGAACCGGTCTACGGGGTCACGCTCGGGGCCTCACCTGATGTAATTGTCACGTTGCAGACAGTCCAGCTGCGAGACTGGTTTCACGCTGGCGCTGCCGACGCTTTGGCCGATATCCCAAACTTTGACGCAACCCTTGCCGCCGGTGTAGACGTACTTGGTCGGGTTCGAGATTGTGACGGCGCACACCACCTCGCCGTGAGTCAGGGTATTAATTTGGCGTGCGTGACGCGGTATCCCCGGTCCTATTAGAGCGTCCGTGGGGAATGGTACGGGCTGCAGTTGGCCCTCGCCGTTCATATGGAAGGAGTACGCCCTGCGGAAGTATATATACGGCTAATGCGAGAGTGCCTAAACGCGCCGAGGCTGTGTGTGTGTGTGTGTGTGTGTGTGTGTGTGTTCAGTGTCAGAGAGACGTTCGGCGAACTCTGACGGATCTGAGACTAATCACGAGACGATCCACGAGAGGACCGCCGATGCGTCGTAAGCTGTGTGTGTGTGTGTGTGTGTGTGTGTGTGTGTGTGTGTGTGTGTGTGTGTGTGTGTGTGTGTGTGTGAGAGAGAGAGAGAGACTACGTACGGTTTGCCGCCTGCCACGTTGCTCAGCCCGTTACTCGAGGATATCCTCATGTGGCTGTCGAAACCGAGCTGTGGAAGAGAGAGAGAGAAAGAGAGAAACAGTCAGACGGTCATTCGGTAGCGCAATGAGGAGGGATCAAAAGGAGGTGGCGCGCGCGCGCGCGCACCTACGTAGGTGCGATCGCGACTCGCGGAAATTCCAGTTACCAATCGTCCGCGCGGAGGGAATATTTTGTAGCCTTCTTGCTTCTCCCTTTTCTCTTCTGTTTTCTGTTATTCATGCAAATTATTCTCGAGTTTATCGCGTTTTCTTTATTCGCCGCAGCGCTCGGCGATAGACAGCACCGCCGCCCGCGCCGGCGGAGCTGATCTCGCCGAGGAGCATGACAAATTCCACCCGGGAACACGGTAAATTTTCTAACAATGGGCTTCACTTCTTGGGACATAAACAGCGCATAGAAACGGAAGAATAATAAATGAAGGCGGACGCGCGGCGGAAGTCGCTCTGCAAAAATTCCCTCGGCGCGGCGCGGCGCGGCGCGAACAACGAAACGGCCGAAAACGTGCGAGCGTCATTGCTCCGAATAGCGGAGCGAGTTTGCACAACGATCTCCTCCAGTTTCACACACTCTTACACATACACACTTACACACCCACATTCGCGCACGCATACACACACGAGATGTTGGCGCGACGCGGATGATCCGAGAATCGACCTCATGTACGCGGTGCGAGGCGAGGCGAAGCGAGGCGAGGCGAGGCGAGGCGACGCTCGTGAGATACATACGCGCGAGATCGGAGGACATGAAATCGAGAACGGCGGAGGAGACGCGAGGTGATAGAGAAGGGTGATACAGTGTAAGAGTTACGGGCTCGTGAATCACCATAGAGGGCCTCGCGTATGGCAAGTTGCTGTATGGCGAGGGCGACTGCGGCGGCTCATTGCCGCGGGATGGCAAGCCCTGATAACCCTGCGGTGGCGTTTGCTGCGACGATGGCGGATGATAGACCCGCGATGCCAAGGGCCCAGGGATGCCGCCCATAGTTGGCGTACAACTGCGCGAGCCCCTCGCCGCCGCCACAGGTGTACCCGGCTTGTCGACCTGGCGAACGCACGGCTGTGTTTGGCACCCACACTCTTGCGGACTCACTTCTATCGCAATCGCACGGCAATCGAGGCCCGAGGCAATCGAGGACTCGAGTCCGAGAGTCGTCGGATTGCCGCGATTGCGATCTTCGCTGATCTACGCCTGCCGCTCGAGAGAACGCGCGACACGCTCGCGCTGCTTCTTTCTGTTCCTCCTGTTTCTCCGGTCGCTCGCGGCGGTCGAAGCGACCGATCTCGGACGACGGTGCGCCCCTTCCCGAGGTGTGTATCGATCACGCGAGATTCGACTACAATTTGGTCGGTCCATCGTCGTCGCGGGTGTCGCGGGCGCGTACGAACGGTAGCCGCTTGGAGTTTGCCAGACACGTCGCTGCTCCGCTGCTGCGAAACGCAGGAGGAGCGAGAGCGCGTCTCGAGGGTTCTTCTTTCGCCGTCGCGCGTTCTTCGCCTGTCGATCCCGCCGTCGGGCGGCATTCGTCCGACGTGTAATTTGTTGGCAATTTCAAACAACTCGGCCCGGAGAACAGCGCCGGCTCTCTTCGGGCCGTCCCGTGTGCTCGCGTCTCGTGCTTCGAAACGCCGGAGGAACGCTGTCTGGCAAGCTGAGGGTACCGCGCGCGCGCGTGAAAGAGAGAGAGAGAGAGAGAGAGAGAGAGAGAGAGAAAGAGATGTGAGATGCGATCGACTTTACGTTACATCCCGCGAGTGTCCCGAGATGGATTTCCCGACGTGGTGGTGGGACGCGACGGAGTCACGACTGGACCGGTCGTAGCGCCGAATAAGCTTACTCTCCGCGAGATCTTACATCTTTACTTTTCAGAGACGGTGTACTACGGGCGGAAGAGCTGCCGCTGCGCGACGGCGGCCTGTCCTTCACGGATGCCGAGCCCGCGCCCGATGTCGGTCCGCCGCCAACGTGACCCGGTGCGCCCAGCTTCTCCAGCGTGCCGTTCTCGCGCGGGTCCGAGTGCTCCCCGTTCGCGTGCGGCGACGACGCCTCCTGTTTCGCCGAACAAACGTAGATCTGAGAAAGAGAGAGAGAGAGAGAGAGAGAGAGAGAGAGAGAGAGAGAGAGAGAGGAGGAGGAGGAGGGCGAGAAAGGGAAGCCGAGAGAGAGAGAAAGAGAGAGAGAGAGAGAGAGAGAGGTAGGGATGGGCTTTGTCAAAAAAAAAAAGCATCGTCTTAGATTTAATCGATTGTCAAAAAGATCGTTTTTACACAATCGATATTTTCTTAAAAATATCGATAATAATCGATGTTATCCTAGTATTATTTTTAATTAATGCGAGGAGTTATATGTTGCAACAATAAATTAATATATTATTAAAACCTTAAAGACCCTTTTACAACGGCTGCAAAGTATAAGCTTGTATAAGAATATAAGGCTATAAGCGTAAGCTACAAGAAATAATTCAATTAAAATTCGGTTGTTCTTCGACAACGATAGTCGACTGCTGTTAGTTTATTTTTTACTGTTTACTGTTACAGCTTTATTTTTGCAGCTGTTGTAGACGGGCCTGAACAGTAGTAAGCAAATTCCCCAGTGATAAAAATTTGGCAATAAATCTAGTAAAGTATAATCGACGAAAAAAATGATCGATCTAGGGAATAATCGGCCCCAAAAAGTATCGGTCTGATCTGATCGATTTTTCAAGGAAATAAGAATCGATGCTTGTTTCATCGATCGATATTCGCCCATCGCTAGAAAGAGGTAGCGGGTGAGTTTCGGGACGAGCGCGCGAGTGAACTCGCGCGTCGAACTCCCCGCGCGAAGCGGCGAGCGCGCTTCCGGCGAGATTGCTCGTTCGCACGTTGGAACTTTCATTATCATTATTTCACGCGGATCACGTGTGTGCACGCACGATTTAGTCCCCGTGAGGAGAGACGGCGACCGACCGCGAGGAAGGAGGAAGCCGCTGAGCGGGAAGACGGCCGCGTTTTAAAATCAATTTCTCGCGGCGCGAGTCGATCGAGGGAATCGTCGCGCTCCGATAAAACGTCAGTCAAACTTTGGAGACGCTCGGAAGGCTCGATCTTCGGGAGGGAGAGGGCGAAGCGGTTATTTATGCAAATTGCCCAGCACCATTGTCTACGTAAAGATACGACGTTACACGGATTCGCGCGGAAAACCGAAGGAGCGTATTGATAGTCGTGACCTGAAACTTGGGGATATTCCGAGCCGAATTCGCAATCGAAGCCTTATCAGTCACCCACGCGATCGCGGATCGAAGGACGATCCTTGTTATCAGTTATTCACGACGAGAGCCTCGGGCAAGATTTTGTTCATTGAGAATTTTCCCGCCGAATCGCATCAATATCAATCTGCGATCGCAATTAAGGGGTACCATCTGAGTGGGAACGCACAGAGTAAGTTTGGGAATTTTTTGTAGTTAAATAGCAACATAGATGGAAAATTGGTTTGAAGGCCTCTAACGTGCATACCTTAAACTACACGAGACAATTTTTTGTTATTATTTTGCCTCAAGATGGCGGCGCTGGAGCTCTCCAAGTAAAACCACGTTTTTCGAATTGGCTTGCAGCAGAACTTTAACAAATTTCATCCGATCCACTCGAAATTTTTACAATAGCTGCTAAACTAAATTCTCTAGAGGAGTACACATGATTTTTACGATCGGCTTAAAACTTTTGTCATTATAAATATTTTTTCACTCAATTTTTTGGATAAAACAAACATTTCTCCTAATGTTTACCATTTCTACAAAAATCAATATTTTAACATGTACGTATTTAACGTGTGTACTTCTTTAGCAAATTTAATGTATTGTATATAGATAGATCAACAAAAAACAATAGATTAACAAAAATTTGGCCTTTCTGTCCTTTTTGAAAGTGTACGGCATTTCTGCTGCAAGTCGCGGGGACTCGTGAGAAAAATGCGCTTTTACTTGGAGAGCTTCAGCGCCGCCATCTTGAGGTAAAATTATAACAAAAATTGTTTTGTGTAGTTTAAGGTATGCACGTTAGAGCTTCAACCCACTTCGAACCAATTTTCCATCTATGTCGTTATTTAACTACAAAAAGTTCCCAAACTTACCATGTGTTTTCAGGCGTTCTCATCACTCAGATGTTACCCCTTTAATAGTCGTGCAACTTGAGCCTGAATTTGGAGTCCAGAAACTCGATTATTTATCCGCGATCACGGATCGAAGGAGGATCTTTATTAATTATCCACGACGATTAGCTGCAAGAAGGATGATGTTGACTAAAAATCTTTTTATGAAACGATACGAGTCACACGATCGTGGCTCGACGGAAAATTCCACGCCAACTCCAACGTTAAAAAATTTAAGCATCTCACATGAGACGAGTTTCAAACTACGACTATCGACTTAAGTGGGGTGGGGTGGGGGGGAGAGAACCCAAGGGGCACCCCGGCACACTCCGTCCCCCTTTTTCCTTGCCTTCGTCTGAGATAAAAAGTGCGGTTACTGCGTCTACTTAGCTGTTATCTATGTCTTACCTCATTTGCCACGTCGACGACCAAGTCCTGATCGCTCTTCTCCGCGTCGCTTTCCTGAAAAGTTCGAAGCGACGTGTGAGACAACGATAACGAGAGCCCGACGTGAGCGAGGGCGGCGCGTCGGGGCTGGCCGGCAGCCGCGCGCATATTTAGCAGAGCCGCCGCTCTGCCAGGCTGCCGAGCGACTACTCGGTATACATCAACGACCTTTTGATGCGCCTTCGTCCAAGTAGACGAGCAGCAACTCGACCCATATTCGCGCGAAGCGCGAGCGCGTCCCGCCACCAGCGACGGCCGCATCCTCGAGGATGCATTATTAATCTCGATACTTGGCGCGCGCGCGCACGCGCGCGGAGGCTCTCTCGCTCATCAGCCGCTCCGATTGTGCCCCGCTCTCCCTCTTCTCTCTCACTCTCGCTCTAGGGTCGACGCTGCATGCCCGGAGAGACAACTAATAGAGCTCCGATGTGCGCCGCGCGCGTATCGACGTGCGCCCGCAAATTCATCATCCAAATCCGCGAGGTCGAGATCCGCCACTTTGAGGATGTCGATTAAATAGACGCTCGAATATGTAACGAGACGGCGCTCCGAGGAACCTCTCCCCCTCCTTCTCCCGTCTCTTTCAAACACATAGCCCGTGTACCGCGTGAGAGTAATTAGCGAGAATGAGAGAAAAAGAGAGGGAGAGGAAGAGAGAGAGAGAGAGAGAGAGAGAGAGAGAGAGAGAGAGAGAGGAAGAGAGAGAGAGAGAGAGAGGGGGGGAGGAGTTGGCGGCGATCGCGGATAAATTTCACCGCGGACGTAAGAATGTTCGCGGTCGCCGCGTACAACGTTTATCTCGCGTCCGATTATATCTGTAACAAGCTTCATTATTATTTCCGCAATTTCGCATTCACGTGATGCAAGCTCGCTCGCTCGCTCGCTCCGTCGTGGCGCATGGTCGTGCGCGAGCGTGCTTATATCGCGTACGGCTAATTTATGTGGCATTTATCTCGTAACACTACTTATCTTTCACTTCGTACAAGCAGCAGCGACGGCGGCTCGCTCCTTGCTCCCGTCGCCGCCGCCGCCGCCACCGCCACCGCCGCCGTCGTCAGGACGCGGCGCATAACGAGCTCAAAGCAGGGCATGCGATAGTAGCATTGCCTGCCTAATGACGTAATATCGGCGTACAACGCCCCATCAATGCATTACGCGCGTCGTACGTACGAGAAGGTGCACGCGAGATCGTACGGTGAGCGTACGGGTGTGCGTATGTGCGTGTGCGTATGCGTGTGCGTGTGGCGTGGGTCGCTTACGGACGCACGGAACCACCTGTGCGCGCCGGCGGCGTTTTAAGTAATTCAGCGAGTGTTTAAAAAATCCTCGCTAAACACCGCGTGCCGTCTAACGTGATCTTTATCCGGCGTCCCAGCGCGCGCATAAATCGCGCTCAACCGGTCCACCGACCGGGAGAAATCGCCCCGCCGGCCACGGACGCTTACAGACGGCGGAGAGGGGGGCGGGCGGGGGAGGTGGGTGGGTGGGATGAGACATTTCAACTGACGATTCGAGAGCGGATGATCGAGAGTCTGCGAGACGCCTCCTCCAAGCACGGACACTTCGCTGCAAGTGCGCTCGGAGACGCCACTTTCCTCGAGTTCCAAAACTGATTCTCTCTCTCTCTCTCTCTCTCTCTCTCTCTCTCTCTCTCTCTCTCTCTCTTTCCTCCCTCTCTCTCTCTCTCTCTCTCTCTCTCTCTCTCTCTCTCTCTCTCCAATTGCAATAGATTCTGTCGGAGCGCCTACGAAGAGAGGGAGCGGGTACATCCTCTCTTACGTCCAACGGTTGATCATATTTGGAGATTAAACCGAGAGATATTTTCGAGACGATGCACGTGCGCGTGTGCGCACGAGCAATGTCGCCCTGCCCTCCCGCCCCTCTCGTATTCGTACAGGAGTTTATCTTGGACGCGAGAGAAGGAGCGGACGGAACAACACGTCCGTTTGTCGATCCGCTCGAACGATCGATACTTTTGAGGCCGTATTAGAGACGGCGGGGCGGACAGCGGGACGAGATAATCGGGAAGCTTTTTGCCTGAAGATAGCCGGGCGGATTTCCGAAAAGAAACGATCGTCAGCGTGTTAAATGGGCCGCGCGCGACATTAGTCGGCAGGGCAGGCGGAGGTTATAGAATCGCAATCTGGCCGCGCGATATATCCTTGGCGGCGGGGGCGGAGGCAGCGGTGAAGGGAGGGGGGGGAAGGGGATGTTCCGAGCTGCTAGGGACACGCAATAAATTTGTGTACGGATGATGAGCCTGGGTAAATAGAAGGCAGTGTGGTGGTATTGATTTCAGTGGTATATTACTCGGGCTGGCGAGGGCGCGGGCGGACGGGCGGGCGGGGGAGCAGAGCAGAGAGGTAGCGTTCAGGGGTGGCGGTGGCGGCGGTGGCGGTGGCGGCGACGGCGGCGACGGAGGCGACGGCGGCGGCGGCGGCGGAGGAGTGCGGTTGTGAGAGAGGACAGGGGCGGGGGGCGGAAGAAGGGTGACCAAGAGGAGCGGGAGAGAAGACCGAAGGAGACGAGGAAGAAGGAGGCCGGCGGGTGGAGGCTGTCTTCCACCCCTTAACCCGCTCGTTCTAGCGTTAAATATGATACAAATGTTATCATCCCTTCTATTCCGTTCTCCTGGTTCCCACCCGGCGGCGACGGCACACGAACCACGAGCGACCATCCTCTGACCCCCGTCGTCCCGCCACCTACCCTGCCTCCTCTACCCTCCGCAACCCGACGTCCTTCTCTTCCGTGCCACCATTCCCCGCCTTCGTCTCTCACTCGCTTTCTCTCGCTCCGTCATTCTCTCTCTCTCTCTCTCTCTCTCTCTCTCTCTCTTACTCACTCCATCTCGGCCTCTCTCCATCTCTCAAGCTGTCTCTCTCACCCTCCCTTCCTCCCTCCCTCTTTCTCTCTCTCTCTCTCGCGCGCGCGCGACGCTACTTCCTCCGCCGACCTCTTCCCTCGTTTAACCCGGGGATAGCGGGGATGACGGTATTAAGGGCAGCTCTATTATTCGACCACCCAACCACTCGACTCTTCGCCTCGAGAATCCTCGAATCCTTTTTTTGCCCTCCTCGTTCTCCTCCTCCTCCTCCTCCTCCTCCTGCACTCCGCGCCGCTTCCTCCACGGCTCGGCTCGTTTCTTCTTCCGAGTTCCCTCGCCTCGCCCTTCGCGTCGCGCGCCCACCCTTCGTACTTTTCTGTTACGGTCCCTCCGACCCCTTCGCGGCCCCGCGCAGCCCGAGTCTCACCCCCTCGTTCCGTGCCAGCCACCTTCTATCGGGGTCCTCTGTAAACAAACGCACGAGAGCGAAAGAAGAATCGAAGGCTTTCCGTTCCCCAGCCCATCCCCCCTCGCCCCCATCGCGTCTACCTCTTCCTCTTCTTCTATTTCTATTTTTACTTCTTCTTCCTCCTCTTTCTCCCTTCCTCTTCGTAGTCTCGTCACAGACGCTTGCTGACTTTCGCAAAGTTAAACGAGTGGCTACAATGGGAAAAGCAGCGTGTCCACTCTCGACGGGAATGGAATTACTCGACTATGCGAGCTCGCGGCTGTTGCGCCGCATGTGAGATCCGCCGCAGCCGCCGCCGCCGCCGCCGCCGCCGCCGCCGCGACGAATAAGCGGCGATATTATCTGCACGTTGACATTCCGACCTTCCTTCTCTTTCTCTCACTCCCGCTGTGCGGTGTAAACCGTCGTAAGAAAGTCCCACGCGGGCTCAGTTGCTTCTTTGCAAAAAGTCGCTTCGTAATCCTTTACATTCAGCAGCAGTCGTGACACATGCCGCGTATCTCGCAATGTGTGTATACGTATGTGTATGTAATGTGGGTATGTGTATGTACGTAGAGAGAGAGAGAGAGAGAGAGAGAGAGAGAGAGAGAGAGAGAGAGAGAGAGAGGAAAGAGAGAGAGAGAGAGAGAGAGAGAGAGAAAGAGAGAGCGCCAGTAAATTCGCGTTCGTGGGCGATGCGACTCGAAAGCGATTTTTCCGTGATGCGTCATTCGAAGGGGGAAAAAAAGGTAAATGATATTCCACATGACAGTTGCGGCAAAATGGTAGCGTTGACGTTGGAGCGCATTTCGGTGATACACGAAATACGAGAGACGGAGTAGTCTCCTGTGTATATGCGTGCGCACACATGCGTGTATATGCGTGTGTGTGTCGTGTATTCGGGCCAAGGCGACGACGCGTCGGTAGGTATTGTCCCATAACTTTTACGGGGGCGACTGCTTTTATGTTTCGAAGCGAGGACACAGTGGAAATGTATTAAAGCGATTATGTCGCTTGCGCGCGCGCGGAGGAGGCTATACGCGAGAGGGACAGAGAGAGCGACGTACGGAGGGTGGGCTCGGCTCGCCGGCGGCAAAAATCGCTCGTCTCCTACAGCGGCGGTAGATCAGAAGTGGCCGTTCGTGGTAAAAAAAAAAAAGAAAAAAAAAGTAATAAAGGATCGGATAAAACCGTGTTTCACCCGTTCTCCCTCTCTTTCCCTCTATTTCAGGAGAATACTGTCGTGAGAATATGGGGCTTTCAAAATACAAAAAAGGGCGAAAGAGAAGACGAGAAAAGGGTGAGTGAGTGAGTAAGTGAGTGAGTGAGAGAGAGAGAGAGAGAGAGAGAGAGAGAGAGAGAGAGAGAGAGAGAGAGAGAGAGAGAGAGCACGTTGACACGGTCAACAAATTGTCGCGATGACGTCGGCACTGCGTAACGTTGAAGTCATTATCAACGATGATGATCTTATCGCCGGTGCACTTAATGACGATAGCGCAGTGCGGAAGCGCAGCTTCCGGGAGTCGATTCAGAATTGACGCCGGACTTTGGCGAGTGTATGCCTCTTCAATAGAATAGTAATCTCGGCTTCGAACTTCCGAACTCAGAGTCCGTCTCGCACAGAGAGCGCCGGTTCTCAGAATCCACGCTTTGCTGAATACGTCCCCTTAATGCGTCCTTAATGCGCGCGACTCGGAAATTGACGCGTTTCGAGCCCTGGAGGTGATATTTTTCTTGTTTTCTGTCTCTCGGTCCCCCTGCCGGCTTCCCTCCTCTCGCTCTCTCGCTCTCTTGCTCCACGCGCACGGTGACGAGCGGCGAAAACGTATTAAAGCGTTTTTCCAGCGCGAGAAGGCGCAAAGGGGTTGGGGGGACGGGTCGGCGGGGGATGCAAGGAAAGAGAGAACGAAGGCGAGCGCGAGGGCGAAGAAACGGAAGAAAAGGGTAGCGGTCGTTGACGAGAAACGGGAGCAGAGAGAAGGAGGACGACGCGGCGGTATGAGAAGGAGAAGGTCCGGGGGGGGAGTGAGGTTAGCTCCGGGAAAAATGGTCGTAGGGCGGAGGAGAAAATAAAGGGGAAAACGGTTCGTATGAAAATGTAATTAGGGGAAGCGTGGAAGCTCAGCTCATTGCGGCCTCCACCCTTTTATTCCGCCACCTTTTCTCGCTTTCTCCGCTTACCCCCCGCCTTGCTCTCCTCGCCCCTTCCTGCTGTCTCTCTTTTTCTCTCTACCCCCCCTATCTCTGTCTCTGTCTCTCTCTCTCTCTCTCTCTCACACCCTCGCGCGCTTCCGCCTTCCGTCTCCTCCGGACCCCGTTCTCGCACCTACCTGCCGCGCGCGATTCCCCGTTGCCACCAATTATGATTCATTAATCGCGGCATACACGCCGATGGCGAAATTTATCGACTCGCGGGAATTTTGCGATATAACCGCGCGCGATCGGTGTTTATCTGCCGACGCGAGAGACTCGCGTTGATTTTTGCCGCGTTTTCGGCGTGACGCGAGTCTGCATATCGCGACGAATAAACACTCACCCGCTCGCTCATTCGCTCGCGCGCGCACGCGCGCACGCACGCACACGCATGCACGGTTCTCAATTTTTGTCACGATTTTTCCGCGCCGGCAGATCGTCCGTCGCTCGTCAAGTGATACAAGTCGGCTATGATCAGACGCGCGGCGCGGCGCGGAGACAGCTGGAGGGCTTCGCTTCGGTCGCGAAAGAAAAAGCCACCGAGTCTTGCGATATTTTGTTCTCTTTGCAATGCACTTTCCTCGTTAATACAGAAACGCACACCGCGCGCCACGGGGGTTTCCCCGACAGGGCGCAAATATTTGCAAATATTACAATAATTCCCGGCGATAAAGTATTCATCGGGCAAAGAAACGCAGCCGCGTATTTCGCGGCGGTATTTCGCGACTACGCGCGCGCGCTCCGCTCTCGCGGAAATCGCCTGTCCGCTCTCGTCGAGCACACACACACACACACACTGTTACACGGTTTACCGTTCCGACGGCTCGAACGTCGTTAACGCAGCTGCGGAGCACCGGTGGCGGGTGTTCGATTAGAGAGTCCCGAGACGTCTCGCCGCCGGCGCTCTCGGTGTCTGTCGGCGCGACGTTTTACGTACCTCGAGGATCGCTCGGCGAATATCGCTCGCCGCCTTTAGCTCGTCGATCTCGCCACGCTCAGGCCGCGTAAGTTTGCGCCTGCCTCGCTCCCAATCGCCCGTCTCCCGCTCTCCGGCCTCTCTCGGATCGCGGCTCGCGACTTCCATTAGCAATCGCTGATAGCTCGTAAGTGTTTTTTCGCGTTGTCGCTGTGTGCGAAAATTAAATTCGAAAGTGGCCAACAGCCGCACGGGGGCAAGGGGCGGCGACGGGCGGACGGCGGGCGGAAAAAAAAGGGGATGAGGAAGAGAGGAGCGAGGGCGGAGGGGAAGAGGCAGAAACGGAGTCGAAAGAGGGTGGCGAGGCAGAGAGAGAGAGAGAGAGAGAGAGAGAGAGAGAGAGAGAGAGAGAGAGAGAGAGAGAGGGGGGGGGAATCCTGAGAGAGAGAGAGAGAGAGAGAGAGAGAGAGGAGGGGGGGAACCTTCTGCTCGGCGAGAGGATTTCAACAGGCTCGTGCATGTCGTTTTTCCGCAGCGTGGAAATTTACGGGCTCCTTAAGCTCCTTCCACGCCGAAACCACATTTGCTTCTGACATCCACAACAGACACCCCTCTCTCCCCCCCCGAGTCCTCCGCACTTCGCTGTTCCCTGCTCCCCTTCGTCCCTGCTACCCCTTTGCCTATCCACCTACCTACCTATCTACTACTACCTACCTACCTACCTAGCGACGCAGTTTCACGCGCATGTATAGGGCGTTGGCGTTTTACTAAAAGCGTCGTGTCTTGCGACAGAAGTCGTTTCTCGACGCGACGCGCAGTCGCCAACAGATCTCTCTCCCGCGCTCTCTGTTATCTCGCAATTACCGCGCGCTTTTATCACCCGAATTATCATAGTCCGCGCGTTTTCGCGCACTCCGTTCCGATGACTCGATCCTGCTTTCGCGTTTCTCGCATTCCCTGCGCTGCGCGGGCGGAAAAGAGACGAGAGAGAAACGCGACGTCCCGCACCACAGCCAAACGTCCAGTCTCAAAGTCTCACACACACACACACACACACACACACACACACGCGCGCGCATATAATATCCGCATACAATGATATCGTTATCGCCTCAAGAATAGCGACGCGTTTGGCCGCGGCGGATAATTCGCGCGTGACGCTCGAAACCCGCCTTCGTGATCCGATAAAAGGCGAATTACCATCGACTCGCAACAAAGCACGAACGATCGTTGGAGTGCGCGCTCGCGGCCGCGACCGACAACGAATATTCGCGCCTCCGCTGTTGCGCGGCGAGCCAACGAGTAGTCGCGCCGTAAATCCACTTGTTGTTATGCCAAGCAGCGCGAGCGGCACCGAGCGCGCGATATTAAACCTCCTATTAAACGTTCAATCAGCGCGTCCTTATTGCCCGCCTCGCTTTGAACAGTATTCATAATTACCTCCGGCGAGCGCGAGACGCGACAGGAGCGAGCGACGGTGAGGAGGACGATGGAGAAGGAAGAGGAGAGGAGAGTGGAGCGAGGGGAGGAAAAGAGAAGGAGAGAGGAAACGGCGAAAGAGGAGGAGGAGGAGGAGGAGGAAGAAGGAAAGTACAAAAGAGTGCCAATGATAACACGATCCACGTCGTCAAACGATTGTACTACAAAGAGTCACCGCGGCGACAACGAGGAGGAGGACGAGGACGAGGACGACGACGAGGACGACGACGACGACGACGACGAGGACGAAAACGAGGACGACGTTCCCTTAGCGAGCGAATGTTGTCGGCAAAGGGCCCGACCTCGGGCGGTCCGAGTACAACGGGCGTCATAAAGAGAGCGAAAGAAGCATTCTCGAAAGGTGCGAAACGCGCGCATACACACGTTCACATCGGGAGCATCGCGAGGGTGGAGGTGCAGCGACGCGAGAAAAAGAGAGAGAGAGAGAGAGAGAGAGAGGGGGAGAGAGAGAGAGAGCGAGAGAGAGAGAGAGAGAGAGAGAGAGAGAGAGCGAGCAAATCGGAAGAAGGAAGGGACGCGCTCTCTCGATGGGCTGGGAGGAGGTGGGCTGACAGGAGGCGTTAGCTCGGGATACGCGGACCCGTCATACAATAAATACGATATTTGCACCCCCGCCTCATCCCATCGCAACCCCCCCACAGCCCAACCCCATCCATCCATCCAGCGACGCGGGGGTGACGGAGCAGAGCGGAGCGAGAGACGAAGCGGGGAGCAGCTCGCTCTTTCGTCCTCTCGCTCGCTCTTTCTCTCAGTGCACAACCAGGCTTCGGCTCTCCGACGTAGGGCGCGGGAGATGGAACGGGGGAGGGGGGGGGAGGGGGAGGTGGAACACCGGGGGGTAGGTCGTGCGCGCGCGCGCGCCCGAAAGAGAGAGAGAGAGAGAGAGAGAGAGAGAGAGAGAGAGAGAAGCGGGAGAGAAGGTGCCCGGATGGGTGGTGAAAGCGTTGGTCGGTCGGCGAAGGGACGCGAAGCTCTGGCGCGAAGCGAAACGGCGCGATGTTGCGTGGTGTGGTGTGGTGCGGTGTGCTGGTGGGCGGACGGGGTGGCGATGGTATAGATTTTTATGTCTGTGAGAAATACAAAATGATGGATATAAACCTCCTCGCCTCGTCGCCGTGTTCTCTTGCCCTCTCTGTCTCCCCCTTCCTTCCCTGTCTCTTTCTCCTTCTCACTCGCTCGCTCACTCTCGTTCTCTCTCTCTCTCTCTCTCTCTCTCTCTCTCTCTCTCTCTCTCTCTCTCTCTCTCTCTCTCTCTCCCTCTCTGTCTCTCTCTCTCTCCCTCTCTCTCACTTTCTCCCTTTCTCACTCAATCTATCTGTCTCCTATCTCCGTCCCTCTCGCCCTCCCGCTTTCGTCCCCTTTCCCTCGCTCTCTTGCTCTCTCACCCTTCACCCGTTCTCCACACACTCGCCGAGGGTAGTACACGGAGTAGTAACACTCGTGTACACAACCGCGCGACCATACGCGTCCGTGCGCGAGATACACACGTACACGCGCGTTTCACACGAACGACGCGAGCCGACCGTACAACCTCACCTCGCTTACAGAGGAACCAGGA
The DNA here is from genome assembly GCF_003227715.2 of Harpegnathos saltator. Lineage (NCBI taxonomy): Eukaryota > Metazoa > Arthropoda > Insecta > Hymenoptera > Formicidae > Harpegnathos > Harpegnathos saltator. The sequence goes on from NW_020230637.1 coordinate 519,393, forward strand.
GGAGGTGGAGGACGAGGAGGAGGTGGTGGAATAGGGTGAGGGTGAGGCTGGTGGATGGAGGTCTCTTTCCGCCCGGCGCTCACGTTTCCCCACACCCCCGCGCAACCACCCAGCCCCCGAGAGCAGCCGCGAACCTAACCTAGGCACCCCCCGCCCTCCCCGCCGCCCTACACCACCGCCAAGCCCCTTCGGCTGTACATCGAGCCACCCCCCGCGCCCCGAACCCCTGCGGAAGCTCAGAGCGAATGTTTTGTCATCATACCACCCTGCACGCCACCCTCCAACCCCCCGAGAGAGAGAGAGAGAGAGAGAGAGAGAGAGAGAGAGAGAGAGAGAGAGAGCGGCCGCCCCGACCTCCGCCTGCACCCGCTCCCTCCCCCTCCTTCAACCCCCTCTGCCCAAGGCGCCGCACGGCAGATACACTCGCAACCACGTACACACCTCGAATTTCCGCTTTAGGTATCCCAAGTGCTCCTCGTGCACGTGTACGAGCGCGTTTCGTCGTCGATGTTAAGAGAGCCTCGTTTCAACGCGAGCGACCGCGCGCGGGCGAACGGGCGAACACACGCAGCAAAGGCGCACACACACGTGTGTGTGTGGGTGCACGAGTGCGTTTACGCGTGACGACGGCGGAAGAAAGTCGACGGGGAACGCGCGAACGCTTGCGAACGCAAGTGCGCGCTCGTAACGCTTTCGCGAGACGAGTCACGTCACTCTCTCTCTCTCTCTCTCTCTCTCTCCCTCTGGTCGATCACCGTTCATATTTCTGCGGTCGCGTCCGACTCTCATCGCTATTACGAATCGAATGCATACAAATGTGCATCAGTAATTTTCGAGCGGGACCACATTGCGCGATTAACGCCGCGGCGATAACGCGTCGCGACGCGACGCGCAGCGGAGCTTCGACGAGACGCTCGCGCGCGGATCGGGCGGCTCGCGGATTGTCGTTGATGTGACGTAGCGCGACGGTCGCGCTTGTTAAAATTAAAATCTGTGTCACGGCACTTTGGAAACGTACGACACGGTGGAGATGAGAGAGGAGAGGCGAGGCGAGCGCAACTTCTCTTATCGATCGTCGCGAACAAGTCGTCGCGCAAAAAGCAGAGACAATTTGCCGCTCACGCTCGTTTTTCTTCTTACTTGCCGAGCGTACAAACGCACGGCGACGAGCGTGTGTGTCGAAGGCTCGAGAGAGGGAAAGTGGGTGAGAGTGGGGGGCGGGGGGGGGGAAGGGTTGAAGGGGGAGAGACCGAGAGATAGAGATAGAGATAGAGATAGATAGATAGAAAGGCAGACAGATAGCGTGTGCGTGCACGCGCGCGCGCGACCACGTTTCATTCGCGCAATTTCGACGAGTTGAATTTTCCACCTCGCGCTTAAACATACAGTATCGTTGTCGTTAATGTTACTTGATTTACTCCGCTGCACACGCATCGCCCCGTCGCGTAAACGCACCAGCGGGTTCATACACAAAAGCGTCGCGGGGGCATTCGCTTCGCGCACTCTCGCCTCGCTTTTCTCTCGGCGCGCGCGCCGGCAGAAGAGGCGGAAAAGGCGACGGACGGACGCGCGCCTTTTTTTTTCCTCGATGTGTCTCCACTCACCCTCGCTGTGACAAGGGTGCGAACGCGCGAGCGAGAGGATTCGCTCGCGCGCGCGCGCGCGCCGCGACTTTTGACGCGCCGCGATCGACTGATTGCTCGATTGATTGATTGACCGACTGATCACTTAATTAATTCATTATCTCGGCCCGACGCGCGGCCCGGCCGCTTGAATCCGCTCCGATTGATTTCTCTCTTCCTGCGCTTTTTTTATTGTATTTTTCTCGTTAATCACATCGGCCGAAACCAAGCGCCGAATATTCCCGCGGAACTTGATTATATCGTTAATTTCAAGAGTGAACTCGATTTCAATAGAAATTTCAATTGACACGTAAGCGCGCCGGATCGCGCTCGCGATACCCGAAAAGTAAATCAATTGTTTGTTACGCGATCCTGCCGCTCGTTTCGCTCGTCGATCGTGCTCGGGAGGATCGACTCGTGTGTGTGTGTGTGTGTGTGCGCGTGAAGCCTCTCTCGCGACGGATCCGTTATTGAAATCTCATCCGTACACCCTTCTACGCGCACAAAAACTCCCTTCGCGACGCTCCAAGAACTCACCGCATTATCGTCTATCAGTGCACCCGCCGGTGGGCGGGGGCGAGGGTGTAGCGTAGGGTAGAGGGTGAGCGAACGTCACGACGGGGTTTTGCCGGAGCGGCGAGACACCGTCATAAAACAAGAAACCGTCGTCGTCGGGAGCTTTCGGAATTCGTAGTTACGCCACTGGCCGGCCGCTACAACCCGGGATCGTCGAGATCTTTATATTCCTGGCGAAGAGAGCTAGTGGAAGCGGCACCGGGGGATGCAGTGGGGGGAGGGGGGCGGCGGGGGAGGCTTGAGGATAGCAAGGAGGACGACGGGGGCAGCCGGACGCGAGCGGGGCGCGGGGAGAGGTGAAGCGGAGAATAAGGAAGAGACAGACAGAGAGACGTCGGGGGCTGCGCGGGGTGGAGAGCGAGACCGAGAAAGACAGCTCGGCGGCATCGCCTCGGCGAGAGGAAGTCTCTCCGAGCGATTGTGAGAGGTCGACGGAGCGTTTTGTAACAAGAACCCGCCCGGAGATATCGACTGTTCCGTGTGCTCGCGCTTGAAAAAGTAATAAGGCGCAAAGACGGATATAAAATTTGTTACGCCGACCCGAATTGATGGACTCCCCCCTCTCTGGCTGGCTGGCTGGCTGATGGAGAAGAACGGCTGCAGCAGAGAGAGAGACAGACAGACAGACAGAGAGAGAGAGAGAGAGAGAGAGAGAGAGAGAGAGAGAGAGAGAGAGAGAGATCGCGCAAGAGGGGCAGGCGAGCGCACCTTTTTATCCGATAACCGAGTTATTTACCACTTAGTGCACAGCGAACGATGACCGTTCGGCCGATTGACGCAGGAAACCGGGCGCGAGGTCCGCGACGACGCAGACGGAGACGTTCTCGAGAGCCGGTAAAATCCCGCTCGTCGCACTCTGCCGGCGCGTAATCGACGATAATCGTAATCGACACGGGGATCGATCGTCTTCTCTAGCAGCTCCGGGCTCCGGCGTCGCGATGTCACCTGCGCGAGGCCCGTCCCGTCCCCTCCCCTCCTTCTCGGGCGCTCCGGAGCGCAACGGGAATGAGACACGTAAATCCGTTAAATCCGCGGCGCGGGAACACGTGGCGGCGGCGGCGGTGGCGGCCGTATAGGCTCCGCTTGGTTAGTAACCGCGACGATTAATCGTCGTAAAAAAGGAGGGGAAATGGCGTAACGACACCCTGCGGAATAATTAATCTTCCGGCCGCGTAATTGCCGTGAAAATCTGACGCGGATCTAAGAAGCGTGGAATCTCGAGTAGCCGGCCAAGTGACGCCTCTCCGTGACGGCGGTGCGGACACGGTGACTCGCGACGCCCCTCGCGCGAATTATCGAATGCCCAGGAATGGATATCCCGCGAGGGAGAGAGGGCGAGCGACAGCGAGAGAGCCAGAGAGAGAGAGAGAGAGAGAGAGAAAGAGAGAGAGAGAGAGAGAGAGAGAGAGATGGGAGGAGAGGGAGCAACCGTGCGCCGCGTCGCGAATCGGAAATAGCGCGGAAGGATGATGGATGAGGGATTCCCGTGGACGCGGTGTTCTCATTAGTAGCGCGACGTGCAGCAACTAGTTAGAAGTCCGGCGGCGTGGCCGAGCGCGAACGATAATCGACCGAGAAGCGCGCAGCTGGCATCGCGCGCGCGCGCGCGCGCGCACGCTCGTAAAGCTCGCCTCGCTCCGCCTCGCTCGCTCGCGACCAGCGAATTATTGTTATCTAATCGACGCCGTTAATATGCGGACGCGGATCGATAGCCGCGGTTTAGAAACGACGCCCGCGGCCGCCGGCGGAAAGCTACGACTCCGCGCGTCCGCCAGCCGCATGCGTTTGATCGATTCGATCGCTCCGAGCGAGCGAGAGTATATAACGATCCTTCTCACCCGTCGGCCGACGTTAATATCATTAGCACTCTTATTAGTCGCGTTCATCCCTCCGTGCTGAAGCGTCTCGCTCAATCACGCGAGAAACATCGCCGATCGCTCGCCTTTCGCTACGTCACGATATGTGCGAGTGTGCGATTTTCTGAAGGAAACTCGATACGGCCGTGAGCAATTTTATGAGAGATTCTACCAGAGAGGAGGATCCGATGATCCTTACGAGGAAACACGTGGAGATGTCCATCGTCGACTGTGACGTGAATCTCAGACACGTTGTTGAGCAGTTAGAAATAAGATATGTACTTTGTTTTTTATAACCGCCATCTCGCGCGTTCGGAGATTCAGCCAAGCCCTCTGGTGCAATTCGATGAAACCGATCGCTTCGAATATAAAACAGTTTAGCGCACGCGATAATTTTCCATTACAATTTTCAAAGACATGTGTGTGTCGTGTATGAAGATTGGCGATATCGGAAAATGTTTTCGAGAAATTTAACGTTTTAAAGAGCGTGAAATGGCGCGAAACATTTTCTCACGTATCTGACGATTTCGAAGACATTCGTGCCAATCAGTTTCCTTCAACGCAAGTTCAACGCTCCAGTCTCTGAACCCAGAATGCGTTTAATTTAAAGAAGAATTTATAAAAACTCCTGTGAAACATTTGTAAAACATTTTTACGCAAACATTTGAGAAACGTCCCTTATCTCCGGTGGCTCCATGACACTTTCATAGATATATTCTATCAAAATCGAAAGATATTCCGTACGTTTCCTCAATATGGAATCGACGCGACCAAAAGGAAGCAAACATTGAAAAACTGGATGCGCGGGCGCGCCCACCGATGGAAAGTAGCAGATACATTTCTTCCTACATCCTGTCCGGCGGCCCCCCTCCCCCCCATCCCGGCCGAGGAGCGAATCACAATTAACTGAATATAGACGCGGTCTATTCATTCCAGCGGGGATTTCCATCGCGCAAAGTATCGCGGGACACGAGTAGTTTCGCCGGGCGTACGACAAAGGACAATCGTAGGCGCGCAGGACGACGACAAATCACAGCGACGATCTTTTCAATTTCCAGCAGAAGGCGCAGCCCTCTCGGCGAGTTGACAGGTGGAACAGGTGAAGGGCGGAGCGTCGGCGCGCGGGGGTTGGATTGCACCGGGAAAAAACCGTGCTCGCGAAGTAATCGAAAAATACAGGAGCGGATCCATCAGGAAGTCCCGAGTTTTTTTTAATATTATATCGGCGTTGTGCTGCTCGCGGAGCGAGCGAGTGGGTTATATTATATACATATACGTCGCGATAGACGGAGACAGGCAGAGGGAGGGGAAAAAAGAGGGAAAAAAGAGAGAACGACAGAGGACAGAGAGACAGAGAGAAAGTGAGAGAGTGAGAGAATGAGAGAGAGAGAGAGAGAGAGAGAGAAAAAAGAGCGAGAAAGGTAGGTGATACGTATAAGAGCGGGACGGGCGGGGATGGCGGAGGGGTGCGAATACAAAAACGAAAGAGGGAACGGAGCGGTTGCTAGAGAAGAAAAAGAGAGAGACGGAGGGAGAGCGGGAGGGAAGGAGAGAGAGCGAGAGAGAGAGAGAGAGAGAACACAACATACCGACTGACCAACGGGGTTGGACAGTGACGAGCGGGTAGGTAGGACCCACAAAATAAACTGAAACCATCCCCTTGCCACCCCCGCTGGCCCGCTGGCTCTATCCCTCGTGCTCTCATTCTAGCCGCGTCACCTCCGCCTCTGTGCCGCCTCACCTCTGCCGCGCCTCCACCTATTCTCCCGCGGCCGCCCTGGTATCCCCTCGCCTCGACAACCCAACCCCCTGGCTCGCTTCGTCGACCACCTCCGCGGGTGCCTCTCTCTACCTCGGCCAAATAAATTACACCGCCTCGTGACGCGAAAAAATCCAACGAGTTGCCAGAGTGAGTGAGTGGACGAGGCAAGAGGAGGAAGACGAGGTGGAAGGAGGACGAGCGCGCGAAGGGTCGGGACGGAGCGAGGAGGGGGTGGTGGATAGCGGCGAGGCGCGGGAGCGAGACGGAAAAGGCATCCGAGAAAGAGAACATTCTCTCTCTCTCTCTCTCTCTCTCTCTCTCTCTCTCTCTCTCTCTCTCTCTCTCTCTCTCTCTCCCTCCCACTCCCGCTCGCTCGCTCGCTCGCTCGCTCTCTCACCGCGTGGGGGAGGGTGGATAAAGGCCAGCACGCGGGGCAGAAATAAAGAGAGAACGAAAAAAGTGGAAGAGGTTGGAGGTGGAGGTTGGGTACCGTGGTCCGCTTTAATTGGTTCGACGTGGTCAGATGAAAAATTCAACCACCCACCCATCCCAACCCGCCCCAACTCCTCCTCCTCATCCTCCTGCGTACCATCTCTCTTCCTCTTTTCTCTCTCCATCTCTCTCTCTCTCTCTCTCTCTCTCTCTCTCTCTCTCTCTCTCTCTCTCTCTCTCTCTCTCTCTCTCTCTCTCTCTCTCTCTCTGTCTCTCTCTCTCTCTCTCTCTATCTTTCTCTCTTCTTCTCTATCCGCATCGTCCACCCTCGCTTCGCCGCCTGGATTCCCACCAGATGAATCTACCGCGCGTCTACGCGCCGGTGTCTGCACGTTTCTACGGACCGTAGAGCGAGGGGACAAAGTTAAACCGGCCGGCCTCGACCGCCGTCTTCGTAAACACCCGGCATCGATTCCCGGCCTCCCCCGAATCTAGCGACTGCCATTCATTAGCGCGCGCCTAATGCCGCGCGGATTTCGATTGATTCCCCGTGAGGGCGCGGAGACTGCGAATTCGCCGAGTGAATGCGAGAGCTTTTCTCGCAGATATAACCGAGAACGTCGATGCCCGTGAAATGTGTGTGCGTGTGTGTGTGTGTGTGTTTGCGGAATGTTGCGACGAGCGGCTGACGGGAAAGCTGCATCATCTCTCTTCAAGAGACGACGCGTTTTAAAAACAAACAAGCAACGTATGTGACGCCTCAATTCCCTTTGAGATGTTCTCTGCGAGGAGCCCTCACACTTATTCCTGTTGTCATTCTCCTACGACAAGTAGGAATTCCTTTTTCTCACATTGGAACTCAAGAGACGTCTTAATAAGAAGAAAGAAAAAGATACTTTACTGTTACTGCGATCAGTTTCCCGTCGTCGACGAGACGCCGCGATAATCCCGACGGGCGGAAAATCTCGAGTTATCTAATCGCTCGTCCGAGCTCCTCGATCGGACGATTAATTAAGTTGCACCAGCAACGTCTCGTCTACTCGATACACGCTCTTCCCTCTCTCTATCGCGTGTCCCTCTCCTCCCCTTCCCCGCCTTTCGCTCATTCTTTCACTCTCTCTCCCCCCCCCTCTCTCTCTTCCTCTTTCTGCGAGCGAAAATTTTGTAATATCGTCATTTAACGCGTTTGAGATTTTCCGTCTTCAATTTCATTTCGGCCGGATAAAAAATGCACTTTGCCATCCGACACGCTTTTGAAACGTTATTTCAGAACGAGCACTATGCTCCGCCGCGTTACCGAGACCGCCGCGGGCGCGAGGTAGATCCCAGGATTTTATCGGGAATCTTTTCGCTTCTCTTCCTCCCTCTCTCGGCCCCTCTCGCCGCCATAGCGACGACGTAACACCGCTGACAATGCCGGGATGACGATTAGGTGGAAATGGGGCACAATCAGACATCCAGACACAATCAGACATCTCTCCGTTTACACGCCGAGAGTAGTTACAGTTACGCAGTGAGCGAAAATTGGATCGCCACGCTCCGCTCGAGGACTTCCCCCCCCTCTCTCTCTCTCTCTTTCCTTCCTTCTCTTTCTCCCTCGTCAAAGTATCAAAAGTATCGGTTCGACCTAAGCACTCCTAAAGCACGCTTACATATTTCTCGGAAGACGCTTGAGCACGCGTCCTCCTACGCGTCGACGAGGAAGGAACCCGTCGTCGTCCTCAGAAAAAAAACGGACGAGCTTCGGGAAATAACAACATCAGTCCACGCGCGAGTCCCGACGCGCTCGGATATTCCTCTAACGATCCGGCCATTCGAGATCCTAGCAACGATCTCGCGCGCGCACAGCCGCTCTCTACCGGGCAATCCGGAACGATCACGAAGCACGTTAAGGGTGCCTTCGGGTTTACAAGCGTCCGCTTCGCCTCACGGCGACTCGGGTTCGGCTACAACGCGGGGCGAAATAAACTCCTCTCCCACGGTAGAGCGATCTCGCGCGCGGGGAACCGGCAGCTTTCGTCGCGACGGTAACAGGCGCACGGTTGCTCCTTTGATTAATGCTTTCCCGGGGATGAAGCGAGGGTGTCGGGGAGATGGTGGTGATAGTGACGGTGCCGCTGATGTTGGAGGTGCTGGCGATGGTAGTGGTAGTGGTCGTGGCGTGGCGGCGGTGCTGGTGCTGGTGCTGGTGGTGGTGGTGATGGTGATGGTAGTGGTGGTGGTGGTGGTGGTGGTGGTGATGGTGGTGGTGGTGGTGGTGCGGAGCTACGACTAATCCTCTCACGACGTGCGCGTGTAAGTACGAGGCTCCGACGGCAGAAACCTAAGAACCCGAGGAGCGTGGACACGAACGAGAACTCATTTCCGGATGCGCCGGTTTCTCTCTGTCTCTCTTCGTCCTCTCCCTCGTCGTCGTCGTCGTCGTCGTCGTCGTCGTCGTCGTCGTCGCGTGCAGTCGCTCTCGTGAATTACGTACGACCGGACGCGGTGACGCGGCCACTCGGCACCCGAGACACGCGTCGGCGACGGCGGTGGGTTTCTCAATAAGCACGCGACTACGCGAGACTTTCAAAGCCGCATCGCTTCTGAGGACCGCTGCGATTGATACGAGGGGGAGAGAGAGAGAGAGAGAGAGAAAGAGAGAGAGAGAGAGAGAGAGAGAGAGAGAGAGAGAGAGAGAGAGAGAGAGAGAGAGAGAGAGAGAGAGAGAGAGAAGACGAGTCGCAGGCAGCAAAAATGGAGAATGCTGAAGAGGACAACAAGTCGCGAGGAGGTCGAGGAAGTCCCTCTTGGAAAATTGCATCTCTATTCCAGCGGCACTCGCGCTAGCGTTCTTCGTGTTCATTCGGTAGATGAGCGCATTTTGCGCGCGACACGACTACGATAAGCGTGAACGAAAGAGAGAGAGAGAGAGAGAGAGAGAGAGAGAGAGAGGGAGAGGAGGGGAGGTGGGATACTCCGTATTCATACTAATAATTATAAACGAAACTGTTAACGGCACTAAGCGAGATCGCCTTTCACTCGCCACAACTTGGACGCAGCTGCGGCGAAATGGAGTTGATGACGGGGTTTGGCCGGCGCTTCAACTTCAAACAAACTTCCTCGGACTCTTGGGGCCGAAGGGATTGCCCGTGTAAACGACGTGTCGTTAGTGCACGGAGAAAGAAGGAAGTATAATGCGAGGAGAGAGAGGTCAGCGGAGGGTGACACGCGAAGGGGACGGAAGGAAGATCCTACTCGTCGTTCTTCCCCTCCCCTCCCTCGCGATTCCTCGCTTCCTCGGGTCGGCGGTGACAATTGGCCGCGACAACTGCACGCTCGCCCGAGTCAGAAGCAATTTGAACAAAGTCGCCCCCGGAGTCATCGGACGACGCGGCCGTATGACCGAGCGCGCTGGGGCGCAACGACGCGGCGCCAGGATGATAATGGTCGAAAGCGAACGCGTGCCCGCGAGGGTCGAGTGCGTGATCCGCGCGAGTCTCTTCATCAGCGTCTCGAGATTTGCCGGCGAACGTGGTGTGGTAGTCCGATGAAGTGTTTCATTAATTCGCGCATTCCGCGATTTCATCGTTACTTAACAGTTTTACAATAGCCGTTAGTTAAGTAATTAATGCAGACCCGAGAGTACAACGGCGCGCAAGGGGAGGAGAAGAAAAAAGAAAGGGTGGTAGGCATCAAAAATGCATAAGCGACCGATGGATTCGCTCGAGGGGAACGCTTCACTAGAGTCGGAAGGAAGCGAAAACGGAGAGGAGGGAAAAGAGAGGAAAAAAGACAAGCAATAGGCGGACAGGAGGAGGTAAGGCAAGACGAAAAGAGAAGTGAGACAGAGAGCGCGCGCGCGAGGGAGAAAGAGAGAGAGAGAGAAAGACAAAGAGGAGTTAAGCGAGACGCTCAAAGGAGGCAAGGGAGCAGCTGAGAAAAATAATCCAATTTAGTCGTTGCGCGCACGGCGACCCGGCTAACTGTTCGCCTGTTTTCACGGTTTTTAATTATACGCCCTCCTCCTCGCTCTCATCCTCCTTCACCACCTCTACCTCCCGCTCCACCTCCGCAAGCCCGTCCTCCTATCTGCGCATCCTCTCCATGTCCCTCCTCGTAAGGAGGCTCTTGCGAGCCTCGACGTCGCGACTCCGGACGAAGATGCGCGCTTTCGCGGCCGCCGTTCGTCGCGGGGACGTCCGAGAGCGAGAGAAACAGATAGATAGATAGATAGATAGATAGAGAGAGAGAGAGAGAGAGAGAAGAGACGACAACGACGACGACGACGACGACCGCGTGACCCCGCGAGAACTCTCGCGCGAATTACGACTTCTGAGCGGCGGGACGGCGTCTCCGGGATCCTCCTTTTTCCTCTCTCTCTCTCTCTCTCTCTCTCTCTCTCTCTCTCTCTCCTCGTTTCTCGTTTTTCCCCTTTTCCCTCCTCACCGCTTTCTCGCTTTTTGTCTCACGGCGGACGAGGATAATCCAATTTCGGGGAAACTTCCGCGACGCGTGATTGCATTTGGTTCGCGCGTCGAGAGAGGCTCGCTCGCTCGCTCGCTCGCTCGCTCGAGGAGTAGTCAAGATCGTCGGTACGCGAGGCTCCTCCATCGAGGGGATTCCTTCACCATCGCCACCACCAACCATCACCTTCCGCCTTTCCTCCTTTCTGTTTTCCCGTTTTTTTTCCCTCATTCTATAGCGGATTCGACGATTAAGCGGAAGTTAGCGTAGCCTCCCTCCCTTCTTCACTCACTCACTCACTCACTCACTCACTCACTCATTCATTCACTCACTCAGTCTCTCTCTCTCTCTCTCTCTCTCTCTTTTTCCATCGGCAAACTCGATTCTAACTCGACCCTTTTATATTACTCTTGCGTTTACTTTCCAACGATATAACGCGCGAGCGCGCGCGATCGAGCGAGCAAACGCGCCTCTTTATTCTCCTCCTCCTCCTCCTATTCCTCCCTTTCCCTCCGCCGCCACCGTCGCCGCCACCGCCTCCGCCCCCGCTGGCGGCCGAGAGTGTCGGCCGTTTTATCGGCTTTCGACGTCGCTGCAATTAGCATTTTAATTCTCGGCTAACGCGCCGTCGTGACGCGTTACTCTTCCGCCGAGTCCCGGAGTTAAGTGTGCACTGGCCAACGAGCAATATTCAATGCAACAGCACGCACCTGCTCTATCGACGAGCATCGGACCCGTCCCTTTTGATATCTCATTCGAGGGAAAAGTCGTCTGGACTTTTCCCCCTCTCTCCTCCTCCTCTCTCTCTCTCTCTCTCTCTCTCTCTCTCTCTCTCTCTCTCTCTTTTTCTCTCTCGGTTATGCGCGCGATGTCCGTCCGGCCCTCGACTTCGCGTCGCCGTAACTTCGTGCCGCTTCTCCGCGTATATAAAACCTCAATTTCGAATCTATCCGGGCGGCCAGGAGAATCGAACAAACACACCGGACGGATTAGATCTCAAAGTTATAATATAAAGTCAGCGGACATCCCATCTCCGGACATTTTAACGGACGGAGATGCCGACGGAGGTGCAATCGATATCGCGGACTTCGACCGCCGCAGAGAGAGAGAGAGAGAGAGAAGAAGAAGAAGAAGAAGAAGAAGAAGAAGAAGAGAGAACGGGAAGACAGAGAAAAAGAGAGAGAAAGAACAGTGGGAAATGTCGTGGAAGACGAGCCGGCGAACCGTCGGCGATCGGGCGATTTATTAATTATGGGCTTGCGAAAGTTCGTCGGGTTGTCGACGGTTTCAACGACGCGAGAGACGAGACATTTTACAAACGCGCGCGACCAGACCAGGTGGTGCAGGAGGCAAATTACCGAGCAACGGAGACGGACGCTCCGGCCGCACACGGCGCGCGCGCGCGCTTGGTTGGAAGCCAAAAATGTGACGAAACTTAATCGACGATCGAATCGGCAAATGCGCGGTAACGAGAAATGTAACTCGAAACAGCAGCCGAGCCAGGCCACGTCTGAAATTAATTACGACAAAACGCGGGGATAGCTGCCGCGCAGTGATGGCGGTCACCGGTGGCGGCCGGTTTCTCCGCGAGAGAGGTAAACATCCCGCCGGAGCCCGATCGGGACTTTCGCAAGCCGCGCGAGGACGACTCGGATCGATCGGTCGATCGATCGATCGATCGATCGATCGCGCTGCGCAATGGGTACTCACGTGTCCTAGCTTCTCCTCCTTCCGCCTCTTGGGGTCGCTCTCGAGGTCGGGCGTGCGGCTGCGAAATTTCTCAGGCGGCGAGACCGAGCGGCCGAGCCTCTCGTCCGGTAGGGCGATCGGCTTACGGTCCTCGGGTGTCTCCGCGGCCGCGCGGTGTTGCTGCAGGTCCGCCGGTTTCAGCAGCGCCTGCGCCTGTGCCTGGACCGCAGCCGCGGCCGCGGGATGCGGCGGCGGCGCCAAGTGCGGCGGCACACCCGCGGCTGCGGCCGCCGCGGCCGCACCTGCGAAGCCCAGCAGGCCGCCCGGTGGAAGACCGCCGACCACTGCGCCGTGGGGCAGCTGCTGCGCATGGATCTGTTGCTGCCGTGTCGAGAGGAGGAGAATTTAAGTCCCTTCGAGTCGATCGAGGAGCGGTCGCGGAGTCCGCCGCGCGCGCTTCGGGACCGTCGAGTCTCTCTCTCGCTCGCGCGCGCGCGCGCGCGCGCGCGCGACGGATCCTCTCGTGAGAGGATGTCCGCCCGCGGTCGCGAGGGGGAAGACACCCTCGTCAAACGAAAATGGAAGCCGGAAGCCGGAAGTGATCGGACGCGCGCGCGCGGGGTAGCGGAATAATGGTGGCCGATGGGTATCGCCGAGCGCGTCGATATCGGCCGAGAGCTTAATTAAAGATTGAATAATCGCCGGCGCGGCAAATGACCGCGTCGCGTCAACACGATAATTATCGCCCGTGCGTTATTTCTCGTTTCATCGCCGTTGCACCGCCCGCGTGCAGGATAAGCGATTAATCGCGATTAACCCGCCTGAGCGCCGGCGCCGATGTCGCTCGCGCGGAAGGATTTCATTCTCGCCGCCGGAACAGTCGTCAGTCGGCCGCGACGACACGCGCGAGGAAGAAGACCGCCATTCGTTTGGCGTATATACTCTCCGTTCGATCGATCGTTTCGGACGTATCTGTTCACTCTCCACCGAGAGACTACTTCTCACGAGTTACCGTCAGCCGTTTCCAACATTGTCATTCATTCAACGTCCTTCTTCTCACACAGTTATAGTATTTTATTCCGTCAAGTATCGTCGAGACGATACTTGACGGAACGGCCGGCAAGGCTCGATCAGCAAAGGACGCGACCGGTCGAGAAAAATCGTCAAGATCGCACAGACGCACGGTCGTTCCTCGCGGTCGCGCGGCTCAGCTTGCGGAGAGAAACTTGCGTCGCGTCGAACCGGACGGATGCGATACGAGCGTGCACGACTCGCACTCACCAGGAGTTGCTGGAGACCCTGCTGCTGCTGCTGCTGCAAGAATAAGAGAAAGATTGGGCGTAAAACGACACACCGTGCACGCCGCGCCGGCTCGGTCGAGCGAATCCCGACAACGGCGAGGCAACAAACGCGCGTGGCACGCGCGGGATTTCGATCGACCGGCCGCGCGCGGCGAAGGTTAATGACGAAGAGGCACTACTTACCCCGATAATGGCGTTCAGCTCGGACATGGTGACTTGCTTCGCCCTCTCCACGGCGTTGGCCACCTGCTGCTGATGCTGCAACGCCACGCTATGATTATCGCGTCGTCGTCACACTCGATCGTGAGACTGCACGGCACGCGTGCCAAACAGAAAGTCAAAGACTCACCTCTTGCGCCAGGAACGGCATCACCTGGGCGATGATCGCGTTCAGCCTCTTGGCGATCTCCGTCTGCGGACACACAGCGGACACACACTTCGATTTAGAACGCAAGTCTCGCGCCGGTCTCCGCGAGCGACGCGGTGCGACTCGGCGCGGAGTCTTCTCTCTCGCTCAAGGGAGGAATGTCTCATTGCGGCGGAAGGCCGTTTTCAAGACTATTCTTACGACGAATTTTTTCGACATTTTGAAACTTTCCACTGTGTATTCATTAATGTTCAAAGTATAAAATAAATTTTATTTTATCACAAGAATCGATCCAATTTGTAATTATGGGTAAAAATGCAGTCATCCGTTTGCGAGCTCTGTGTTTGCTGTCGACATAATTCCTCGCACTCTCTGGGCCTCTCTCTCTCTCTCTCTCTCTCTCTCTCTCTCTCTCTCTCTCTCTCTCTCTCTCTCTCTCTCTCTCTCTCTCTCTCTCACTACTCTGAAACCGAAAACTGAAAAGGATTTTTAAAATATACGGTTGCCATTACAGCCCGTATTAAAATGTAGGCAAGTTTGGAGAGATGACTGTACGAAAGAAAGGTATCGAAAATGAAACTTTTTTCAACTTGTAATCATGTTTAAAAAAACGAATAAAATAAAATATAACTCTGTTCGAGGTAAGGGCGAAAACTACGTGTCTACCTTATACTGTGTAAAAATTTCAAGTTATTCGGTTCAGTAGTTTTTGCGTAATCGAGCACGACAGTTTAAGAAAATGATGTTTCCAGATAAACGCGTTTAAAGTTTTATATGTGTGTACTTTCCGTGTATAGATAGTAACAAATTTATTTTATATCTTGAACATTAATGAATACACTGTGAAAATTTCAAGCTGAGCCTAGCGTCTCTGTCAAAAAAATTTGTAAAAATAGCCTTGAAAGCGGCGTGCCCCGCATTTCCGTAATTCCCTCCTTAAAAGTTAAATCACCCTCCTTTCACATTCACATTTCGATCGTTACGGCGGGGCGTGTAAAGCGAGCGAGCAATTGCGCCGAATGAAATGGTTACGAAATCAAGTGAACGGGGCTAAGAAAGTACCTATGTGGGGCAGATCAGCCTAGGCGACGACACGCGCGCATCGGAATGAATGCGTGAGGGAACGCGGGCGACGTCCAACGCAGCAACAAGGACAACTTACATCCCGCGCGCGCGCGCGCGCGTGCGTTTGTAAATTCATGCTTTTATCACGAATTCCATTAGCCGCGTGCATCGGTGCCGAAAATTACGGGACGATCGGCCGGCGTCGGCGAACGATTCATCGATTCATTCGTGAAAATCGCCAAGTAACACCGGAAATTTATTCGACGGGACAAGGAGGGAGGGGGTGGGGGTGGCGGTGGGACTTAATATCTCCCGTAGATTTAACGTCACGTGGTTGTGCTTTGAATAATTCGGGGGAATTAATTGAGAAACCGAGGCCGGCGGCGATGCACGCACACGCACGCACGCGGAGGCGGGGCATGGCGGCGGCGGCGGCGGCGGCGGCGAGCGCAATTCGGATTGTGTATATAACGCACGCGGGACACACGTGTCACGCTGTTCGGGGTTACGTCGTGGTAATCACGTGTGTGTCGCGCGACGACTGCTCTCGCCGGACATACGAGTGGGCTCGA
Organism: Harpegnathos saltator; assembly: GCF_003227715.2. Taxonomy (NCBI): domain Eukaryota; kingdom Metazoa; phylum Arthropoda; class Insecta; order Hymenoptera; family Formicidae; genus Harpegnathos; species Harpegnathos saltator. Next base: position 535,081 of record NW_020230637.1, read on the forward strand.
CCACCACCCTTGTATAACGGGGTGGCTACTCATTAATGCGTGTCGATCGAATCGATTCGCGATTAAGCCGACGACCGCCGCCACGTGACTTTCCAACGACCGCGATGGAAAGGCAGATTCGCGTGTCATCGCCCACTAACCCCGTGCAGCAATCAAGCCCGAATAATCGCCCGGCCGTGGCCTTTTTTTCCGCGCGGCCGCGGTTCGGCCGCGCCGGAGATATCCCTGGGAAAGTAACCTGTATCTCTGGCTGCTCTCTTGCAAATTATCGGAATAATTGGCGAATTTTGTGGTGGGAAAAGTCATCCAACGCTCGGATTCCTCCTCCTCCTCTCTCTCTCTCTCTCTCTCTCTCTCTCTCTCTCTCTCTCTCTCTCTCTCTCGCTCTGCGAGCAGAGCGCTGCTCTGTCCGCCTGATCGTCGGGACGAATCGCAGGGATTACTCGGCGCAGTTGAATTAGCGAGGGGTCGCTCGGCATAATCATATGATACTGAGAGACAGAGCGAGAGAGAGAGAGAGAGAGAGAGAGAGAGAGAGAAGGAGGGAAAGGGGGCGGGGGGGGGGGGCCGGTCGCATCGACAAGAGAGAAACGACGGTGGCAGCGGCAGCGATGTCGCGCGCGCGCGTTCGCACCGGCGCGATATTTCCACGTCAAGCGAATCGGCCGCGTAGATCTAAAAGTTGAGAGACCGAAAAAAAATGTCATCGCTCCCACGGGGAACGGAAAGATGGAAAACTGCCGCGTCCACGTCAGTTCGATTTCGTCCTGTTCGACAGTAGGCGGCGAGAGGGAGGAGGACGAGGAGGTGACCGCCGGTGGGGGTGGGTCGGCTGTAGAGAAGAAGGGCGAGAGACGAAAAAAGGTTTGACGAAAAAATGGAGAGGACACGCGGCAGGGCGACGGGGCCGGAGGTGGCGGGTGAACGAGCGAGCGCGGTGGTGCCGGGAGAGAGGGAGGGCTGCGGGAGGCGGTTGGTCGGTCGGAGGCGGTGGTCGAGAGACGAGGAGAATTTGCAGGACGCGGGCGACGCGGAGCGAGTGTTGTCCGGCACGAAAAAATGGTTATTCCTTCTCGAATGTGCCCGATGCACATGCACGTTTTCCCGCAAAACGGATGGCCGGGGTGCGGAGCGGCGGCGAGCGAGCGAGAGAGAGAGAGAGAGAGAGAGAGAGAGAGAGGGCCAGGGGGTGGTAGTGGTGGTGGTGGCAGCGGTGGTGGTGGCGGCGGCGTCGGCGGTAGTGCTCTGGCGCTGGCGATGGAGGTGGTGCGGGGGAGAGGAAGGGTGGCTGGTGGTGAAGCGGCAGGAGGGAGAACCAAGTGAGTTGACGGGGAGGTGAAGAGGGACGGACGGAGATGACCGAATGGGAGGTGGAGAAGGAGGAAGTGGTGGAGGTAGCGGAGGAGGTGGAGGTAACATTGAGATTAGCAACGGGTAAAAAATCGATGTCATCGCCCCCAGCCCACCGGCGTACCCTCGCGCTCTCGCCGCTCTCGCTCGACTCAACCCTCTGCTACCTCCACAGGGCAAAATAAAAGAACTCGAATACACGACCTCTAGAAGGGTGTATACGCGCGCGGCGTAGGTGTTCGTGCGAGCAAGCGCGCGAGTACGAGTGTGTACACGCGCCCGCTCGTTGATCCTTCGTTCGTTCGTTCGTTCGTTCGTTCCTTCGTCCGTTCGTTCGTTTGTTCATTCGTTCGTTCATATGTTCGGCCGTTCGATCGTTCGTTCGATCGTTTGGTCGTTCGGTCTTTCCTTCGTCTGTTCGTTCGTTTGTTCATTCGTTCGTTCATATGTTCGATCGTTCGATTGTTCGGGCGTTCGATCGTTCGTTCGATCGATCGGTCATTCGGTCTTTCGTTCGTTCGTTCGTTCGTTCGTTCGTTCGTTCGTTCGTTCGCTCGCTCGCTCGCTCTCGCATACGCACGGCGACACGTGTGTACGGACGAGAGAACGCTGGAAAAGCGACCCCCGACCGCCGAAAGAGAGCACGTGGGAGATGAAACGAGAGGGGTTACGTACTGAAAGAGAAAAAAAAGAAAAAGAAGAAAAAAGAGAATGAGGGAGGAGAGACGGGCAGGGAGGGAGAGCGAGAAAAAAAGAGGAAAAGAGAAGAGAGAGAGCGAGAGAGAGAGAGAGAGAGAGAGAGAGAGAGAGAGAAAGAGAGAGAGAGCGCAGAAGACAGAGCGCTCGGATAGATAGACGTATATATGCATGAAGGCAGGAAGAACTGGAAAGGCAGGGTGAGTTATATGCAATTGGTCAGCCTGCACATTTTTTATCGGGCGCCGGGCGTATCCGCGATGGGAAATGGTAGTTACTCTCGTATCGACGAACAACGCCAGCAACAACGCCGGCAATATTCTTTCAAAGAGATACTCGCGCTTTTTCGAGAGAACGCCATCGCCGCCGCCGCCGCGCCGACTCGAAATTCTCGTCCGAGGGTACCATATTTATTAGGAACGTAATTCGCAACGGGTCCTGAGTCCGCTTTTCTCTTATTCTCTGGAGAACGACTCCGAAGGAGAATAAACTTTGCCTCACGACAAGCGCGTCGAAGAAACCATCATCCGCGGTTCAACGTCACCGAGTCGCGTCAAGAACGGAAGAATGGAAACTCGCGTGCGCGCGCGCGCTCGGGAAGCAACGCTCCTCCCCCTCCGTCACTTTTGCAACCGCGGAAACAGACCGGCGATCGCTTCCACGTCGAACGTAACGCGGCAGTCGCGCGATCGAGAGACACGAAACAAACATCCCCGCGAACGAGCGAGCTCGTCACTTCACTTCCGCCCGACGCGCGACTTGCAATCTCCACACAAGTTCGCGACCTCCCCCGCTCCTCCCGCCGCCGCCGCGCGAGCATTGCCCCGCTGATTTATAATTTCCTCGACTCTTCCCCTCCCTCGCTCGCGGTGACCCCGTTTTCCCAAAGGCCCAAAGAGCGAGAAAGGCCGGCCGCGGATCGCGTGCCTCGCGTTACGCGCGTTCGCGACATATTGCCGTAGATCGCGGCTTAATCGAGCGGAACAACAACGACCAGGCGGCCGCGCGCCGAAGGACGACCCTTTCAATTAAGCGATAAGCGTTATCGCGGGGCAGATACGCCGGCCGTACATACGTGTACGACTCGACGGCTAAACGCGAGGGTGCGAGCGCGGGGGGGGGGGGGGGGGGGTGCGAGAACGCGCAACGTAACGCGCGCGCGGCCGGACGCTCGCGTCGCGATGTGTTTTTACCTCTCCTCCTCCTCCTCCTCCTCCTCCTCTTCCACCACTGCCACCGCCACCACCCCCGACGCCTCCGCCGAGCGACGGCGACGGTCCGATTCGCGTATATCCCGCCCTTTCTTTTCCGCGCTTTCCTTTTGCGCGCGGTCGACGGCGCTTTTTGCGAGCCGCCCATTTTCCCGATTGCCGCATCGACTGCGAAATCTCATTTCCCATGAAGATCGCGCGATGGAATTCGCTCGTGTGCTGGCTCGAGTGGCCGACGGAACGCGCGAGACTCCGGTAAAAGCGCTCCGTCGCCGATGTCATCGGACGACATCCGCGATAATCCGGGCGGATTATAAGGGCGGCGTAATTTCGACGAGTCGTCCGACTTTCGCGCTGCCGACTCGCTGGCACCGTAAAACTGACACCCCCGCACACAAGACGGTTCGTTAATTCCATTAATTGTGAGAACGAAACGCTTCGTTAATGAAAGACGAGGTCACGAAGGTGTTCTCCGCTCCGGAGCGGGAATCTGAGAAGGGCGTCTTGCTGAAGATGAGATGAGCGAGAGAGATCGTCGAGAGCACCTCGAGTCGATATCACGAGGTGGTGCTTTTTGAAAACTCGCACCTGTCCGAGACGATCGAGCTGGGTCGAGAGATGAGAAACCTAAGGAGCGATCGCTCGGTGGAAATCGCACGTGAGCTGGTCGACGACGTTCGAGTTCGAGCGATGGCCGCGCAGCCGGAAAAAAAAAAGAAAAACTCCAGACTGCCCGCGCGAGAGGGACGGACAGACGGAGACCGAGGGAAGTAATCGTGCCTACAAGAATCGGGACATCACCAACAAATTCGAGTTAGCCGAGTAGGGAGCGCTAAAGTGGTGGTGGTGGTGGTTGGCTGCGAACTCGGCGGCAGGGTGAGAAGCAAATGTCGACTTGGAGCCGCGGCGGAAGATACGAGGGTCGCGCGCGCGGCAGATGCGAGGGACGGCTAGCATTTGAGGGGTAGGGTAGGGTGGCGAAGAATACAACGGCATGGTGCGAGCGACAGAGAGCGAGCCGAAAGAAAAGAGCGGCGGGAACGGGGAGAGAAACGAGGGCAGAGAGTCGCTCGAGGAGCGAAAAGGGTAAAAGCGAAAGGGGTGGCTGCTGGCGAGAGAGAGAGAGAGAGAGAGAGAGGGAGATAGAGAGAGAAAGAGAGAGAGAGAGAGAGAGAGAGAGAGAGAGAGGTAGAGGTAGGGAGAAAGGGCGACGAGAAGGAGACACAGAAGGATCTAACTTCGTAGGGAAAGATTGTTTTCATTCGGGGCTCAAATTGAAAAGGAGCGAGAAAACCGCGATTCGAAAGCCAGCTAAGTGGCGGGGACCGACTGAAGGGTCTGGCCTGATTTATTTATTTTTTCTCTTTGCCGAGCAGAGAGAGAGAGAGAGAGAGAGAGAGAAAGAAAGAATAAAAGAGCGACACTTGTTTCGGGACGAGAGTAATAAATACATTTTTCTTCCTATTTTTCTTTCTTCCTTTTTCTTTTTTGGAGGATGCGAATTATAAATTGCGGATGATAGATGAGAGGAATGGCGGGGGAATCGACGAGAAATCGCGTGTTCGTATAACAACACGTGCAAAGGAATTGAGACACCGAGGACGCGTACGCGTCGTCCTGTGGAAACTTTGCGAACTTGAGCGAAAAATCGCGATTGATAATAAATAAATCGGCGAGGGAGATTCAATGACGCGTCACCTCCTCCTCCTCCTCCTCCTCCTCCTCCTCCGAGAGAGAGAGAGAGAGAGAGAGAGAGAGAGAGCGTAGCGCGTTGGCGCGACATTATCACGGGTAATTAGCGAGTCGCCAAGAACCGATAACTTTTCATTTCTCCTCCAATTAGTATCAGAGCGGCAGCGGCGCGGAGACGGCGACTCCGTTGCATTACCTCCCGATGCAATCTGTTCAGTCGCGGTGTCTCGCGACTTGATTTCCCACCAATTCCGCGGCGATCTTACCTCCGAGATTTTTATTAACACCTCATTATCCTGGCAATTTAACCAGCGAGGAAATCGCGAGTGAGTGAGTGAGAGAGAGAGAGAGAGAGAGAGAGACAGACTTTGCAAGAAATCTCATCGTAAACCCGCAAACTCCGACGATCCGATTCAATTATTTCGACAGCGTGATGTTTATCGAGAAGAGCGGACGGGATTATTCTTGATGTTCCGAGGGAAGAAAAAGAGCTTCCTTCGCATCTCGCGTTTTACATTCCGGATCTATTCTCTCTTCTTCCACCATCTCCTCCTCCCCCTCCCCCCGGCCCGTCTCCTCTCTTTCTCTCTTTTTCTCCACGGCACATTACGTGACGTTACAGTAATCTTCTCGCGACAGGCACGACCCGATTATATAACTCGCGACTGATGAAAAAGACGAGAGCGTCAGACGGACGCTTTCCGATGTTCGTGATCAACGGTCGTCGAGAGAGCTTAATAATCTCGCTTGTCGTGCCTTCTCCCGTTTGCGATTTGAAAAGACAGCTTCAACAGGCGCGCGCGCGCGCGCGCCTCGCGCGTTCGAGATTCGCCGCGAGGTCGATCTCGAAAATAGCGCGACGCTTACCGTTAAGGGGACGACGACGCTCTGATTCCTCGCGCATTACTCGCCGGCGGAAACAATTCCACAACGATAACTCTCTCCCTCTCACCCTCACCCTCTCTCTCTTTCCGCGCTACGCCCTGCAACTATCCGACAAGACATCCCTCCTCTCCTTGCGCCCTCGCCACCCCGCCGCCGCTGCCGCCTCGGCCCATTAAGCGCTGCCTCGGGGGTACGAGGGTGAGAAATGATCGGCCGCTAATGCTAATGAATATCAGCTCGTTGTGCCGAGGCAGGGAGGGTTGTTTGGTGTTCGGGAGCCCCCTACTACTTTTGAGCACGCCGCTGCTATAGCGTGAGGCAGCCGCCGCCGCCGCCGCCGCCGCCGTGCCGCGATACGAGGGTCGCTTTTAAGAAAATTGCTGACAGAGGGGACCGCCCCACCGCTGTTTCCCCTGATTAGCCGAAATTACACCATTTCCCGACGTAAACGCGCGCCCGCACCCCTCATTTGCGGCCGCGCCGGCCGATCCACTGACACAGTCCGGGCTCAATTAACGAAGCGCGCGGCGCGGCCGGTGTAAACCCTTGAAACGCGTCGGACTCGATGTCTCGATGATTAACCTGCTCGCGGCCAGGCCGAGGAGAGCCGCGACGCGCTCTCGATACGGCTCGGTACGGCGGAGAAGAATGGCTCGAGCTCGTGGGTGCACAATAACACCGGGGGGAGGTGCCTTTCATCAGCGCGACATTCGGAGAGCGCGGAGCCGGGCGTGGAGGTGGGACTCACTTACCTGTTTGTGCATCTCGACGTTCAGGCCGTACGACATCTCGTAATACTGCAACAAAAGAGGCACAGAGTCATCAGTGTTGCGGTTGGGATCATCGCCGGTACAAATCCGTCGGCTATGAAGCACCGCGCGACTCGAGAGCACGACGTGCATAAATATCCGCGAGAAGCTTCGGGGGCGAAAGAGAGAGAGAGAGAGAGAGAGAGAGAGAACAGGAGGGGCGAGAGGGATGGAGAGCGAGCAAGCAGAGGAGAGGAGAACAGGGGGCGGGCGGGGGCAAGAGAGAGAGAGAGAGAGAGAGAGAGAGAGAGAGAGAGAGAGAGAGAGAGAGAGAGAGAGAGAGAGAGAGAGAGATTATTGCGTCTCCAAATGCGCGCGCCCATAAGAACCTTTCGCGCGTTCGACTCGCTTTCGACTGCTTGACGACTGCGCGCGCCCGCGAGCGCAGCGCTCGTAAATTGGTTAGTTGCAGCTGAGCACACCGGGCGCTCGTTCGGCAACGCATTACGTTCGCGGGCCCTTTCTTGAAAATGACAGGCCGAGTTACGCGCGCGCGCCGTCGCCGCCGCCACGCGAGATCCTAATTTCGCGTCTGTGCTCCCTCTTATCCCTCCCTCCTGGCCTGCCGGTTTCCCGAGAAAATACAGCGAGAGAGCGTTCGCTCATGGCTGGCTCACCCCATTCCGCCGATCTTTAGACGCGCGCTCGCCCCACCATACATGGAAAGCGCGACATTCCCGAGACGTATCAAATCGCTCGCGGAGCGATCGATGGATCCCTCCGTGCGATCTCGCCGCCGCACCCGCCCGAGGGGAGGAGGGGTGCATTCTCGTGGGTGAATTTCTGCGGCCGAGAGAGCCGAGCAACCGAGGGAACCCTTCTCTCTTTCTCTCTCTCTCTCTCTCTCTCTCTCTCTCTCTCTCTCTCTCTCTAGCGTATGGCTGTTACGGTCCCGGCTTGCGCACGCACGCACACACACACACACTCTCTCTCTCTCTCTCTCTCTCTCTCTCTCTCTCTCTCTCTCTCTCTCTCTCTCTCTCTCTCTCTCTCTCTCTTTCCCTCTCTCCCTCTCTCTCTCTCTCTCGGTGAAACTGCATCCGAGCATAGGATCGGCGGACGCGCTTGCGCGATCGTAAATCGGTTAGTGGCTGTCGCTTAGCGCCGCGCGCGCGTCCGCCTTTAGCCGCTCGTTCGGCAACGGATGGCTTCGGGGGTGGGTTTGCCGCCTGCCGAGGGGCACACACACATAGAAAGAGAGAGAGAGAGAGAGGGGGACGAGAAGGCAATGCACATGCCAGGCGAAGCCGAGCCGAGAGATACTCGGCCGAGATCGATAGCATCGGCCACGGAAATATACCGACTTAATAATGCAGTCGATAACTACGCCCGGCGAACTTGGCGCAAGGCTCGCGCGAAGCCTTCTTCTCCTTCTTCCTTTTCTTTCCTTCCCTTCTTCTTCCTCTGTCTCTCCTCTACTCTCCGTGCAAAACGATCCCGGTGCGCCCCGTCTCGGCGCGCGCGCGCGCGCGCGCGCAGGTAAGTGTCGGCGGCGGCGGTGGTGGTGTTGGTGGCGGTGCTGGACGATCGTATCGCGCACAACCAACACGGTGACTCAGTAATTCGCTTCTTCGAAGCTCGCAGGCCATCCTCGAAAAAGCACGCGCGCGACCATCGCGCCACCGCGGAGCGGTAACGCGAGATGGTAATTTATTTGTCTCGTCCGTCCGTCCGGTGAACGCTTGCGTGTCTCGGAGATTTCGGGGATTACTCGTTGTCGCATCGTGTCGCCACCTCGACGTGATGGAAACGCCGCGCGAGGGGGAGGCAAGAGGATTCCGTCGTAAAGTGCTGGTTCGCGGAGTGCGGAAGAGACGCTCAACGATACTTCTCCAATTGTGACCCGGCGAGTCGCCCAGCGAACGCTCTGATCGATCGAATGCTTGTCGCGCACGCGGCGGCTATGTGCGTGTCCGAGATTACGGACGAGGTTACTTGAAGATTTTCAAGTCCGATTGTCAATCGGACCTTAAGATCGACCCGGTCGCCACCAGCATCGCGTCGACGCGAGTAAACGCGGAACAGCCTCGTTCTCGCGCGCTCTTCGAGGCTTGACTCGCACGGCCGCAGAGCAAGAGACGGCAAGAAGGGTGGGAGGGAGGGAGGGAGGGAGGGAAACAGGGAAAAGATGTCGATGTAAGTCGGTAATCAAATAACAAGAAAACTCACTCTCTCTCTCTCTCTCTCTTTCTCTCGACGGCAAAAGTTCCGCGGGCTATCGATCTCATCTGTTCACCTCTCATTTTCTATTTTCACGTGCCTCGGAACCCAATAATAGGAGTTGTACCGATAATTTCGCCCCCTCCGGTTACTCGATATGGATCTTTTAGTAGCGAGCGAGCCTTTGATAGGGTGATCGGACGACCTCCCTCCTCTTCTCCTCCCGTCCGCCCTGCCGCTCACCCGCGCTTCTGTAGCGCGCGCTCTCGACATTTTCCCTCGTTTCTCACCCTTCCCCTCCTTCTCCCGCCCCCCCTCTCACTCTCTCTCTCTCTCTATCTCTCACTGTCTCTCCTCGTTCTCCTTTCTGGTCGCACCGCACTCCGATTCGGCCCGTCGCTCTCATCCCGCGTACCCCATTTACCTTTCCTCCCTTTCGCTCTCGCATCCACTCTTGACTCGCCTCGCGGAAATTTCACACGCGCGCGCGACACCCGCGGATAATTAAAAGGATAATTAATAAGTCGGAGCGCGCGATTCGCGCCGGCCGCCGCGTGAGGGACTCCTCTTCACATCGGCGACTCGTGGCTTCGTCAAAGCTTGTCTCGTGAATTACCGGTACACACAAGCGGAACCGACGCTCACCAATCGCGAATGCGCGCCGAAAGGATCTTTCTCCCCCCTCCCCCCCAGCCCGATCGCGGGGCGTGCGCAGCACTATGAGCTGAGATATTAAATTACGAAACAAGAGAGTGCATTCAATTATCGCCGCGATTACACGCGGCGATGAAAGAAATACGAGTCGAGACGCAACGCTCGAGTGCAGCAACTTGCGCGGTGACACGCGCGCGAGTTCGATGAAACACGCCGCGGAATTTCGCGAGGGCATTATTTCACCTCGGCCAAGACCCCTAACGTTATTTTCCGCGCGTAAAGGAACAATCGCGGCGCCGTCGGCCAAACCGCCCATCACGCTCGGAGCAGCACGTCGCAAAATTTCGCGAGCGTCGGTGAAAAAAATTTTTTCGCCAGAGAGGACGAGGGAGAGAGAGAGAGAGAGAGAGAGAGAGAGAGAGAAGCGTAGCGTAGCGTGGCATAACATAGCGTAGCGTAGCATAGCGTAGCGCAGGGCGCAGAGGGTAGAGGAGGGGAGTGGAAATGCAATCTGCCAGACGTGCCCGCTCGCGCGCGCGCGAAAGCAAACGGCGAACCGTGGAAACAGGAGGAAAACAAAGAGTAATCGAGAAGCGTGCCCCAGGGATGTGGGTTACGTTTAATTTGTTGCAGCGCGAAAAAACGCGCGGTGGAGAAAAAACATAGATAATTGGAAAGTCTTCTCGTTCGCGCGGGCAGGCCGGAGAGATGCGCGACGACCCCGGGCCCGATTTCGATAAGGTTTTTTCCCTTCCATCCCTTTTTTGTATTCCCTCTGCCTCCTCTCCCTCCCCCCCCCCACCGACCGCGGCGGCCATCCCCCGTGCCATTGAGCGCTGCTGAGCGTCTCTCTCTTTCTCCCGTTCTCTCGATCATTACATTCGCGTATCGGAAATCAAATTAATTTTCCGACGGCCCGGGGGCTCGGAGTTTTCCGTTCGCCCCGTTTGTTTTCGACGATACGGAACGGCGCTACCTTCTCCTATTCTTTCCCCCCCCTCCTCCTCCTGCTCCTCGGCCCCCGGCAGCCCACCACCCCTCGCCCGCCCGCCCGCTCTCCGACCACCCTTCTGCCGGGACAAAGTAGGAGGGTTGATGGGATGACGCTCGGCGGCCACCTCGTTTCGGGCTACACTCCGGAGAATTAATTCACCGCCGACGATGCGCGCCGCAACCTGTCGCGATAAAAATATGAAGCTCCTGCGCGAGCAATCGGGCGAGCGGTAGGCGGCGCGAAAATCCAAGGAATGCCGAGGAAAGTGAGGGTGGGCGCTCGCGTGGTAATTGGAGCACGTCAGACGCTCCGCGGGCTCGCCGGAGAGTTGTTTATTCCCCGAGTGCGGACTGAAACGTCGCTGCTCTCTGATCGAGGCTGCCGACTTTTTACAGCGCTGCCCTGAATTTTCCTACGCTATTTTCGGCCGCGAGGTGAAGGGAGAGAGAGTTCCGGCCCGTATAAACCGCAGCGACAAACAGCGACATTCGACGGAAGACGACGAGTCGCGAAGTTATTCGGCAGCGCGAGTTCAACTTGGATAGAATCGACTCTCCCCGACCACCACTGTGTATCTATCATCCCCCTTCTTCCCCTGCCCCGCCCTCTTGATTACGAAATATTACTTTTCGAAGATACACTTGTCGAGCACGCATAGTGCGGCCGCGCACGAACAATGACTCCGCCGCTGAGATCGAATGATAAATAAAGGCGGTGATAAAAATGGCTCAGATCGGCGGAGCGAATCCATAAGCGGCGAGCGAAGGAAAAAGATCGAATAACACAGGAGGGGGGAATGGGCGGGGACAAGAATGTCTCCTTCGCGAGAAACGTAAGAGGGACAGCCTTCTTGTGTATAGCCGAGCGCCGTCTTTGCGCATTCAATATTCCACTTTTCTCTGCTTCTTGATATACGCGCCGCACAGACCGGCTGAGAAAATCCGACGGCGAAAATTGCAGGAGCCCCCAAATACTCGAGGATTAACCGTCTGCAAACAAATCGGGGTACTGGCGTATTAATCAAATCCCCTGAAAGCTCGACATGCTCGGCGGTGTCTCGACAGAAGGGAAAGATATCGCGTGACGACGTAGAAAGGCGATGATCCGTGGCAGCGAACAAAAGAGTAGAGCGCGAAAGGGAGGAAGATGGAACGACGGGGGATGGAAAGAAGAGTCACGGGTGGGAGGGGGCAAAAATTGAAGCGGCGCGCGGATTTACGCGGCGCGTTACCCTAATGAAAATCGCGAAGGATGAACTTGCGCGCGTGTGGCGGCGGCGGCAGCGATGGTGAAGGCGGTGGCGGTGGCGGCGGCGGCGGTGGCGGCGGCGGCGGCGGCGGCGGAGGTGGTGGTGGTGGTGGTGGTGACGGAAAGAAATGGGAGGAGGCGGTCGGAATACACGAGGGTGGAATTAGAATATCAGAGACACGGTGGCGGCGCGTGTGTACGTACTGTGCCGCGCACCAACACCCCCTCACCCTCGTCCGCGTCTACGGCTTGCACGTATATAATACTTGTCGGTGGTTGACAAACCCTCGACATCAATTTCTCTCTCTGTCTCTGTAATTCTCCTGCTCGTCCCTCTGCCCGTGTCCGTGTGTTCGTCTCTCTCTCTCCCTCCCTCCCTCTCTCTCTCTCTCGCGCGCGCGCGCGCGCGCGCGCTATCCGTCCGTCTCTTTCCCGCTCGCTTTTCCCTCGACAAGCCTTGCTTCTCTCTGTCGTCCCCGCTCGCCCCCACTTGTGCCCCTTCTCCATCAACTCCTCCTCCACCTCCTACAGCCAGGACCCCCCTACCTCCACCCTCCCGGCCCCTTCTCTATCTCTCTCTTCGTTTACTTTGGAGATATCGATTACCGGCTCAACTCCCAACCCCCATCAACCCCTCTGTCACCTCCGCGACCCCCCTTACCCACACCCTCTAGCACCCCCGACTCCCTTCCACTCGGCCCAGCTTGCTGCTTGGTTGCTTGCACGGTGTCACATCGGTGTAGCAGTTTACAGAGACAGTATAGTTCGCGACAATTACGATCGGCCGTGCAGCAGCAGGCGGCAGCGGCGGCGGCGGCGGCGGCGGCGGCGGCGGCGGCGGTAGCGGTGGTGGTGGTAGTGGTGGTGGTGGTGGTGGTGTAGGACCTCGGGAATCGACAATACCCCCGCGTTTACAGCGACGACATCGATCTACACGGCAGCTGAGAGCGCGGTCCGTTTTCCGCTCGGTTATTAATTCGCGCGTTCAAAGACGCGCCGATGTCGCAACGTGCTCGCCTACAAAACGGCCGTTTCGTCGCCCCCCATCGCCCCCGCCCCTCCGACCGCCGTCACAGCGCCGCGCGCGCAAAACGAAGAAGCGCTTCGCGTCCGCCTCACGAACGGGGATTTGCATTTCTTAGGTAATTTGCATTAACCACGCAAATCCGAGCTACCCGGTGTGTCGGGAATATCCCGTGAATTTCACCAACTCGCTCTCGTCGCCTAACTTTCAACGGGGAAGAGTATCAAAAATTATACAACCGCGCGCATCTCGCCGCAATTAAGCGCAATAATGCGAGACTGTCGGAATATAATGAAGTATTCCAAAATTGGCAATTAGCGCGGGATATATCAACGTGCTCGTCAACTTTGCTCGCAGTTAGCCGCTACTACAAATTTCGATACGCGCCACTGTGCGCGTGTCACCTCCCCCTCTCCCACCCCCTTTATTTGCTCGTATAAATAATGGAGACGCAACGGCGTCGGGGCGAGGCGTATTCCTTTCTTTCTCTACCGTGGCGCGCGCGCGCGCGAGCATACACGCACACGCACACGCACACACACACACACACACGCGCGCGCGCGCGTACCGAGTGTGTAAAACCCGGCTTCAATCTCTGATTTCTACAAACGCCGCTGCTGAGATTCCGAAAATCAAGCGAGCAAACTGCAAAATCAACTGCCTTCAAGCTCCGCCGGAATTTGTGTCTACGATCGAGCATAACGGGGGGGGTTACTGACCCTCCGCCAATCCGCACCGTTCGCTTTCTCGTATCTCGAAAGCGGTTTGCGGAAACGCATAACCCGCGTGCCCGCGAGAGCGCATTCTCGCGCGACGCTGAATTTGTATCGGGACAAAAGCGAGAACTTCTTGATTTTTGCTCCCATTTTCGGTCCCCCGACCGTGGCGCGGCTCTCTCTCTCTCTCTCTCTCTCTCTCTCTCTCTCTCTCTCTCTCTCTTTCTCTCCCCCCCCTCTCTCTCTCTCTCTCTCTCACTCACTCCCCCGTCTCTGTCTCTCTTCCTCCCGGTGAGTTTGATTTGCCACGGAGGATGCGAGGACGAGAAGCGCGGAATATTTCGGCCGAAATGTTTACGTAACTTCGAAACCGACGTCCACACGAGACGACGTTGTCGCGCGCGACACGTTCCGCAAGACCGCGCGATTTCCATGACGAAAAAATGACCAGAGAAAGGAAAGAAGAGAAAAGGTATATACTCGCGAATATCGGAATTTATTTCGCTTTTGACAGACGCGCCGTGTCCTTTCTCTCTCTCTCTCTCTCTCTCTCTCTCTCTCTCTCTCTCTCTCTCTCTCTCTCTCTCTCTCTCTCTCGTGAATTTCATTCGCCGGGAAGAACGCGGGCACGGAGGGAAGCGGGGAGGGACGAGCGCGCGGAATATTCCACGGAGAGATTTTCGGGGAAACTCGGAGGAAGGACATACGCGAGACGACGCTGTCATGCGATTCCGCGAAATTTCCCCGCCACGAAGGAATGGCCGGAGAGCCGCGGATTCGCGCGGGGCGATTGATTTCACCGCGCGGGCGGCGCGCGGATTCTTAGACTCCACTCGATCGCGACCGCCTGTGCCGCTCGCGCCCCCCTCCCTCTCCCCCCCCGCCGCTGCGTGACGTTTCTTTTTTACACCGTCGATTCGCGACGAAACGACCGAGCCAATATTTCATTCGGGGCATTCAATTTCCGGTATCAACGCCGCCCCGCGTCCGCCATATATCGCCTTTGAAGCGGGACGCGGAATCAACGAGCAACATGATTCAATTCGAAATAATTACCTGCACTCGGAATGTTAAGTAGCGTGTGTATGTGACAACGATGTGTGTGTGTGTGTGTGTGTGTGTGTGTGTGTGTGTGTGTGAAAACGGGAGCGTGGCATATTATTTCTCGACGGCGATATCACGGGACGAGAAACGAGAAGAAAAGGAGAAACGAGAAGAGAGAAACGCTGACCCACCGCTGTCTCTCTTTTCCTCTCTCCTTCTCTCCCTCTCCCTCGCGAACAAATTCTCAAACAAATATCGTGATTATTGCAATTATTTCGACTTTGGACTTACCTCCATCTCCGATTCCGCGACAATGCCGCGCGCGCGTGGGGAAAATCTATATCGCAGTAATGACAATAATAACATCCACTCGCCGCGGAGAGCGGCGAGGCGAAACGCCAGGGGGCGGGGGGTGGGGGGGTGGGTGGGACGCGAAACGGATAGTCGGCGAATACTTTGGGCCATGTTAGTACTGCACTTTAATATAGGTAAGTCCAAGTTAAGCTCCTTACCGATGACGATACGATTAGTACGGTCGGCCGGACTAATTGCCTTCGCGCTGATGGAACTAAATCGAAGAGCCGGCAATATGAGGCGGGAATAATATCGATCGTTTACACCCCCCCCCCGCCGCCCCTCAGCCCCCGCGGACGATTGGCTCTCGCGCGCGCGCTAACGCTCGCACAATTCCTCTCGTTTACATAATATCCGGTTCCTCGATGCTCGCGTTATCGATAAACACTGTGCGCGCGCGCGCGCGCGCGCTCTGTGTGTGTTTGTGTGCGAGTTTCCGCGTCGCCAATAAGAGAACGCGACGAGAGGGAAGCGAGCTTCGAGGAGGTTCCTGCTCGACCCTCGGCCTCGTTTTGCGCGATGCACGCGACGTCCGACAATCGAATTCCAATCTTATTCCCGACGAGTCCGTTGCATCTTTCAAGGATGCCGCGCGCGGGACACGTCGGGTCGAATAATCGCTCCGCGGAGGAAACGGACGCGGCGACACGCCGGCTCTATTTTTGCCCAACGAATTTCCCCTCCTCTCCCTCGCTCCTCCGCCCCACCCGGCTCCCCCGACGGTCGATTTCGCCGCGCGCGCGTTTTCGCACGATTTCGTGGCGAGAATCGCCCGCGCGAACGGCGGAGGACGGCGAGGGGCGGGGGGCGAGGGGAGGGTGGTGCAGCTGCATCGATACACCCTCTTGACATTCCTCGCGCGATCGGCGGCGGAAAGGAGGGAAGTGGCAAGAGGGAGGGGCAAATTGTCGTCCGAGTTGCGCTCTCTCGCTCTCGGACTGCGCGTCAAGCTCGTAAGCGACGTAAGCGACGTAATGCGACTTAATCAAAGTGGAAAGACAGGAAAGGGAACTTACAAAGTGCCTTACCATAACGTAATGCCTTTGCATCTCGGTTTTCTCGTTGGCCAACTTCTCGCACTCCATCTTCAATCTGTGAAAAATAAAAGAGCCGGTTGAGAGCGCGCGGATTAACCGGCCGCTTTGAGACGTGCAACGAACGCCAATGGCAAAGGCGCGTCGCGTCTCGCACGGCGCAAAACGCATCGGCAAGCGTGCCGCGCGCGGCGGACTTCGGACGACGCAGGACCGATACGCATACGAATGTGCGTCAACGAGCGCGAGGCACAGTGCGCGAAATCTAAAATCGCGACATCGTTGTTGTATTACAGAAGAGGACACGAACGAGGGGAGACGCGACATCGAGGCGATCGCGAAGAGCTGGGAAAACTCGAGCACGGTAACGTGAACGAAAGAGAGCCCGGGCTTACAGAGCAAAGAGAAACAGAAATTTAAAAACGAGAACGACAAATTTAAAAACGAGAACGTCACTCTGGACGTAGCGCGGAGAGTACGCGCGACAGAAAGAGAGAAGGAGGGAGAGAGAGAGAGAGAGAAAAAGAGAAAGATACTCACGTGTGATACTGCGATTGGATGAAACTGAATTCCTCTTTAATCCGGTCGCAAGTGTCCGCCACCGTGAATTTCAGTCCGCCCGCAGCCCCGCCGCTACCGCCGCCACCCTGTAAGAAAAAGCGGGAAAACGAAGGGATTCGATTAGCCATGTACGACAATGCCGACGTGACAGAGAGAAAGAGAGAGAGAGAGAGAGAGAGAAAGATACGGCGGCACCGCACGTGGACGTTAAAACGCGGAACGCATCGTCTCTCGCCTCGTCCGGCGACGAATAAGCCGCGTCCGCGACAAGCAGCCTGTTACTTTGTGACATTGTCTAATCCTTGTAGCTCCGGGCTACCAGTCGTCCACGTGCGCGGATCCCGTCGCTATTAATACGAGTAAATGGAGCAATCGCATCTGCACTGCGTGCGCCAGCGGAGAGGCTTATCTTGCTTATAAAACGTTCGCTCGCTCGGAGATTCGACGCGCGGAGAGATGCATTCTTCGTTAACGAAAATACCAGCGACGCTTCCTCCGGGCGAGTTCATTCAATTATTCTGATTGGACGTTGCAGGGGTGCGCGCGCGCGCGCGCGCGTCTGTTCGGCCGTAAACTACTCGCGCTGCGCGCGGCGTTAGAGATCGTCCAAGTCGGCCGACCGTTATTTCTTCGTTCGTTCATGGGATTTCACTTCGAGCTCTGTTTGTCCCGAGCGAACGGCCATAATTGTATGTCGTAGGGTTAACGTCGTCAGAGAAGTCTCTCTCTCTCTCTCTCTCTCTCTCTCTCTCTCTCTCGTCTCCCTGGGGATCGGCTCGATTATTTAAAGTTACATCCGCTGACGGCGCAACAATGTCCGATATCGACTGTGCAACGCGCAATGCTCGCACGGGCTGAAGGGTTAAACGCGATGCTCGCGGCAGAAAAGGCGCGGGTGCGAGACGGGAGGGAGGGAGGGAGGGAGGGAGGGAGAGAGAGAAAGAGTTTCTCGTTTCGTCGGCCGCCCGTATATCTCTCCTTTGGAAACGTCTTTAAGCCGCGACGAGGTTAAAGTCGAAGATGACAGGGAACCAGGCGTCGAATGGCCTTCGGCCACATAAAGCGCACGCAAACGCGCAGGACCGAGGCCAGAAATGCGAGCAGGGGGCAGTCAGGTATAAAAAACGAGCGTCTTGCGGGGGCGAGAGAGACGGGGGAAGAAAGGGAGAGAGAGAGAGAGAGTGAGAGAGTGAGCGAAGGAGGAGAGGAAGGTAGGCGCGGATCTCAAGAGCCAAGGATGAAGGGCTGTGAAGGCGTCCTTAATGAGACCCATTC
The DNA here is from genome assembly GCF_003227715.2 of Harpegnathos saltator. Lineage (NCBI taxonomy): Eukaryota > Metazoa > Arthropoda > Insecta > Hymenoptera > Formicidae > Harpegnathos > Harpegnathos saltator. The sequence goes on from NW_020230637.1 coordinate 552,788, forward strand.
CACCAGATACCACGAGGTTCGAGTCTCCACAGGCTCTCTTCAGAGAGCCCTGGATATATATACGAACACACACACACACACACACACACGCGCGCGCGCGCAGGTCCAAGCACAGAACACACCGACGATGGCACAGACGGGCGCGCCGGCTGAAATTGCGGAGGAAAGGATCGGCGCTTTCCGATGACAGTAATGATTACGTTTCGCGGTGAAAGGGCGTCAATCGAATTTCGAAAAAGACGCGCCTCCTCTCGCGCACAAAGCGCACCGCGCGCGCGCTCTCTCTCTCTCTCTCTCTCTCTCTCTCTCTCTCTCTCTCTCTCTCTCTCTCTCTCTCTCTCTCTCTCGCAAACAGCCGCTCGTCGCACACGCGATCGCCGCGAGGGGGAGGAGAGAGCCTGCCGTGCGTGGATTTTCGAAAACGACGGCACACACCGACATGCGCATCCCGCGCGAGACCGCGAGGGTGGCGGCGGTGGCGGCGGCGGCAGCGGGGGGGGGGGAGCTGCACGCGAGAGGTTGAGCAGTCGGCGCGTCGCGCGAGCGGCAGAGAACACTAATGATCCCGTCGGCCTGCTGTCCGCTCGGTCGCCCGGTGTCGGAGGATTTTCGCGAGTCGCGGTGTATCCGCCGGCCACCGCGGCCGGGCTTAATAACGTTTCGATAGATCGATCGATGACTGGCCGCGAGTGACGGCGCGCACGAAAATTGCAATTTTTCGAGGGATTGCGGCCCCCGCGCTGAATGATTTGGCCACTTGTTGAATGCGAAACGGGGGAGTGGCTGTCGGGGTGGTAAAATGGGTTTGGGAGCGGGAGCGAGCACGACGGTGTGGGCCTCACTTGTTGCAATCATCAAACGGAAAAGTCATCGAACAGGTTGTTGCGCCGCGCCGCGTCGCGCGGCGCGCTGCTACGACGGCGTCGTGTCGCGGCAAACGACAAATTCGCGTTCATCGAAAAGCCCCCTCCCCCCTCTCTCTCTCTCTCTGTTTCTCCCGCTTTATCCCGAAACGACGAGCCCGGCGATATCCGTCGGTTGAAATTAATTAACGTACTATACCCGCCCCCGACCCCTCGCGATTCAACGTGCTCCGACACTCGCGCGCTCTCGCGCAATATTCCCATATCGCGATGTCCGCGATAGTAGTCCAATTTTTCCGGCGATTCCGACAATTGTCGGATGGATGGCTTTTTTTGCGCCACGAGCGGTTCTTAGTTTATGAGAGAAATTCCTGGATTTTTCATTTTGAGCCGCGCGCTGGAAAGGATGAAGGAATAAAAGCGAGCGAGGAACAGAGTTCTCCGAAGAGCGTCGTCGTCGTCTACAATGGCTGCGAGAATAGAGCTGTAAGCGATAAGCAGTAAGAAATAGACCAACTACAGCCGATCATTCTTATAACAATCGACTGCAGTTGGTCTATTTTTTACTGCTTACGCTCACAGCTTTATTCTCGCAGGCGTTGTAGACGACGCTTAAAAGTTTCATCGCGCTGCTCTTGGCGGGACACGATTGTACGCCTTTCCTCGCTTCGCTGGCGCGTCTCTCGCCGAATGCTGACGATCGAAATGACGCGCGCGTGTAAATAATTGCGCGGAGAGATTCGACGCGACATCGAAGGAACCGCGAGACCGACCGACCGATCGATCCTCCGCGGCGGCGGCGTCGTCGTCGGCGTCGTCGGCGTCGTCGGCGTCGTTGCTCGGCACGCGTCTGACGTAAACGCTGATTTATAAATACTCGCGCGGAAACTGAAATCGCACACTCTCAAATTAGATGCTCCCCATCGACCGGGTCATTATCTCGCGATGGTACGTACTTACGGCGCCGCGGAATTGCTACCCCGCACCTCGTAAGAATTCAGCCGCGGCGTTATTCGATCTTCGCTCTCTCGTCGCCGATCTCTGTAGCGCGACGCGAGATTCAGGTTTCGCACGCGCCGAGAGCACGTCGCAATGTCGTTGCGAAAGCGCGCTCGCGTGGGTTTATTACCGGCGCGGCGCGACGTACGCCGAGTCAGCGCCGAGAGAGGAGAGGAGAGGAGAGGAGAGGAGAGGAGAGGAGAGGAGAGGAGAGGAGAGGAGAGGGGAGAGACCGCCCGTCCGGCCCGCTCGCGATCGTAATTACGCGATTATAATCAAACATATAATTTACGAGTCTGCAGCGCTCGTTGCGAGGTCGTTGCAGTCGCGCCGCGTCCGTCGCTCGGCAAACGCCTACGAGCGCCGTCGTCATCGATCATCATTTTCCGATCCGGACTTTTTCGGTCCGGACTTTCCCGACTGGCTGACAAGACCGAGAGAGAGAGAGAGAGAGAGAGAGAGAGAGAGAGAGAGAGAGAGGGAGAGAGAGAGGGAGAGACCGTCCGTCCGAAAGCGACCGATATATCCGCGCGGATTTCAGATTAACAATGCATTTTCTCCCGGCGCATCGATACATTACGCAACGCCGCACGGTCGTTATGATTCGCGCGCTTGCGACAATTCCGCCAGGTCGCGCGAAATTAATTTAGATTGCGAGCGGCGCATGGGAGAGGCCGCGCGCGCGCGTCTGTGTGCGTTGCTTCTGTGTTGCATCGATATTCCGACACAACGCACCTCGATAACATCGAGCTATCGCAAGAGTAGCGTCTCTCCCGCTGGAGTTGTCCACGTGTCTCTCCCTCTCCCTCTCTCTCTCTCCCCCACATTACGGCGCGGCTGTTATTAACGAGCGAAGACAAAAGTCTCTCTGAGACTCGGCCATGCGACCGCGAAACTGCACGCAGCCTACGACGTCTGTGTCGTGCGTGTGTCTTTTGTGCTCGTCCCGTCGCCCCGGCGGTCTCCCCCCGCCCCCACTTCAGCCGGCCGTTCCTTCCGCCGCTCCCTCGGCCGTTCTTTCTTTCGTTCTTTCTTTCTTTCGCAGCGCGGCGAGCGTACGCGCGGATAGTATCGAAAAACCGGCTGGTTCACTTTGTTGCCGGGAGATAATGGCCGTGCGAATCGTAAATAAGGTAATAGGTCTTCGGAGGGCCGGTACGGCCCAAAGATCGGATGACGTAAGCGGCAGCCTCTTATAAGGAGTCCTGCGAGCGAGCGCGGTTTCACGAGAGAGGAAGAAAGAAGAACAGAGAGTGGACATTCGCATTCGAGATAAATCGCCACCCTCTCTCGCTTCCCTTGCTGCACCGTCGTCGTCGTCGTCGTCGTCGTCGTCGTCGTCGTCGTCATCGTCGTCATCGTCGTCGTCGAAACAAGAGCGCGTACGGGCTGTCGAATAAGTTTTCTTTTGTGTCTTATTGTGCCGAACGTAGCGAACACGCAGCGTTCGCGAGAGCCGGCAACGTATTCCTGTCCTTACGCGCTCTCGCACAGGTCGAATCTATGCTTCCGTCGCTGATGGCAGCGACGTTTGGCCGGGAGCGATGCGGCTCTCCGAGTCAGATGCCGCCGTCGCCGTCGTCGTCGTCGCCGCGTTCGCGCTCGCTGACGCAGCTGCAGTTGAATAAACAGCGGTGCGCCGATGCGCTCGCGAACAACGAGCGAGGCGAGACGAGGCGAAGCGAAGCGAGACGAGGCAAAGCGAGGAGAGGAGAGGAGAGCGCGAGTCGAAGTGTGGATGGGGGGGGGACTTGCGCGCCGCCACGTGTGTACACACTCGCGCGACGCATCCTGTGCAAATAATGAGTGCCGGGCATCATCGGGAACGCGCGCGGATCTGCCGATTACGCGCATGAACGGCCATTAAAAGCGACGGGTGGCCAAGGGGGAGAGGAGGCGGGAGGGAAGAGAGAGAGAGAGAATGAGGGCGAACGAGAAGTAATCGTTCGTTACAGCGCAAAAAGTGGATATTGCATCCGCGAGCGAAAAAGGAAAAAAAAAAAAGCACGACAGGCAATCGCCTCGCGATGCGATCACGGCGGCGGCGGCGGCGGCGGCGGCGGCGGCGACTTCTTCCTCCTGCGTGCGCTCGCTCTATCTGACGGCGATCGGCTTTTTCGCCGCGGAAAGGAAGTCGCGCAGCGGCGCCTTTATGAGATAACGCGAGGTGCGGCGTAATTATTTCATACGCGTCCGCGCGCCATCGCTGTCATAACATAATTAAGCACCGTGAGATAGAGCGAGCGAACGAGGGAGGGAGGGAGAGAGAGGGAGAGAGAGAGAGAGAGAGAGAGGGGGAGAGAGAGAGAGAGAGAGAGAGAGAGAGGCAGAACGAGACTGATCGCGAGGTATCAAGCGCGCAATTAGAAAACACGAGGGGAAAAAAACGCGAAGAAAAACGGAGAGTATCCGCGAGCGAAGGGACGCGAGCCGTTGGACCCCGCCGTAGACTCGACGACTTGGACGCGGCGTCTAGGACTAAGACGATCAACTTCTCGAAGGGACTCCCACTTTTACTCAGGGCAAATCCTACGGAGGCTTTAGCCTCGGCTTAGCGCAAAAGTTTAATCTGTTGAGTTAACATCCATCCCACTTTCGCCATCTCACAAGAGTTATTTTTCCGAAAAGCGCTCCGTCGACTCGGCGGCCCTAGAGCCGCCAGCCCTTAGGGCGCGCGCGGTTTCCCCGAGGCACCGGCAAACGGCAGTTGGCTGACGGAATGCTTCCCCCCTCCTCGACCTCCCTCGAGCGGTCGCCAAGGGACGCGGGAAAATGAGAAAAAGAAGACAGAGGCCGAGCGCGCGAGAGAGCGACTGACATCGCGCCCTCACAGGCAACCTGTCGCGTCCTGCTCCTTCTCGGGTCTGTGAAGGGAGGGAAATGAACTTATTATAACTCGTCCCCCCCTCCCCCGCCCCACTGCACAGCACAATAAGCCGGCTGGTAATCGCGCCTTGCGAGGCGCGTATCGCGCTTAACCGCGACGCCCTCGTCCCCTCGAAAGGAGGAGGAGCTCGCGCGCGCGCTCGATATTATTGCATCGGCGCATTCCACGTTGTTAATTAGCAGGACGACGATCTTTCTCACGAGACGATCATCATCAACTGATTCCGAGAGCCGAGACAGACGCCGCGCGCGCAAAGACTCCTCGCCTTAAACGCTCAGCATTTTTCGATACCTGCGCACTCGCTGGATATAAGGCGATAATTACGGGTAACGCGGCGCAACAGTGGGGAACGAGAAAGTTACTGAGCTCTTTCTCTCTCTCTCTCTCTCTCTTTCTCTCTCTCTCTCTCTCTCGCTTGCTCGCTCGCCCCCGTTCCACAGCGATATTCTCTCACGATCCACATCGATAAATTCACGTCGCGCTTCTCATCGTCGTTTACGCGGAAACTACTGACGTTCTCTGTCTCCCTCTCTGTCTCTATGTCTCTCGCGCTCGCTCTTTCTCCTTCTCTCTCGCTCTGACTAATCAACAGTGCTGAGCGTCACAGGCTCCCGGGATGATTATATAGCCGAGCTGAGCACTCGCGCGTGTATTCTACGAGTGCGAATTCGCACGAGAGTCGAATTTTCCTACACGAGTGGGAGGATCCCTCCTGTTCCAGCGGCGCGGAGGGACTTCCCCGAGCGATCGACGAGAAACGACCGAGAGCGTCCGCGAGAACCCTGCGGACTCGACGCTCGTAATTCGCGCAAGATCCCGTTGCGACGACGAGGACGGACGTGAAGGTTTCGGAGCGTACGCGTGCTCGATCAACATCGGCGCGTAGCGAGCGCTAACAAATGCCCCGCCGCGAAGGGGAGAGATTCTCCGGGCGGGGGAATCGACCTTCACGAGGGTGAATCGACAGAAGGGACACACGCAGGATTCGGTAGGGAGAGCACTCGTGAGAGAGCACGTGGTGAAGAAATTCTTGGCGCGCGCGGAAGCGTGCGCTTTGAATAAGCGCGATCCTCCGCCACGATAATGAATAGCCGAGGGGGCAGACGGGGAGACGGGGAGGGAGTGCGACGACACGACCAAGCCGCCCTAGTAACATCCTCTTTCTCCCCCCCCCCTTCGCACCACCCTTCCTTCGCGCTCTCTCTCTCTCTCTCTCTCTCTCTCTCTCTCTCTCTCTCTCTCTCTCTCTCTCTCTCTCTCTCTCTCTCTCTCTCCCCCCTCTTTCTCGCCCCCATCGACATCACGAGAGCCGGTAGCATTCGAACGCTAATTGGGTCGATTATCGGTGTCCCGCCAAGAGGGAAAACAGTTGCTTCGTCCGAAAGGATTTCGGATTTAATTAAGACCGGAGAGACATTTAAGCGCGCGTAACACGACGACGAGAGATATTATACTATCCCCGTGCAAGAGACACACACACACACACACACACACACACTCGATAGATATTCGCCGCGACACACGCTCATATTTCATAACGAGGGATCAAGGGACGTCGAAGGAGGACGAAACGACGCGCTCCGTCGCGTCCTCGGCCTCCGGCGCGGCCAGAAGCGCTTCTGAGACATCCAGTGAGAGAGAGAGAGAGAGAGAGAGAGAGAGAGAGGGAGAAAGAGAGAGCGGCATAAGCCCGCGCTCCTCTCATTCCGCGCCGCGTAACCTCGCGTTCGTGTCGCAACGCGGCGCGGAGCAACGCGCGTTACTGTCGGCGGGGAGGGAGGGGGGGAGTTCGCGCGGGGGCGGCGCAGCCGGCTGCGCGTACGTGCACGCCGCGCGGTCGAGCATTACGACTCTCGCCGCGCTGGTCCGCGTTCGTTATCGGCATGATTATTATAGGTTAGACGGCCCGCGCTCCGCGCAGCCGGCGAGCAATGAGCCGAAGGAGCGAAACAACGCGGCGCGATCCGCGAGGGGTGCGGGTGGTAGCTCGGCCGCGCGCGCGCTTGTGTACGCGAGGGCGAGCGGACGAGCGAGCGAGTGAGCGCGCGTGCACGCACGTGTGTGCGTGCACAGGTGCGCGCGTTTCGAGCAACGCGCGCACACACACACACACACACACACACACAGACAGACACACACACATACGTACACGTGCCATTGTACGGCACAATGGACGCCACCCCTGAGGCTTTGCTTCTTTCCCCTTAACTTGCGCGCTGCTAAAACAAGACTCGTCCTCCGCGAAAGAGCACTTGTCGGCTCTTAAGTAAAGACACGAGGAAAACGAGAGAGAGAGAGAGAGAGAGAGGGGGGGAGAGGAGGAGGAGAGGGCGGGAATGGACAGAAGACGAAAGCGGGGGGATGTATAACGGAGACGGAAATTGGTGCCAAAAGTCGCGGCTTTCCCGAGGATTTCTCACTGATCCCGGCACCGGCAGCGCGTTCTTCGCGAAGAAGAGGAGGAGCGGGAGGTGGAGGAGGAGGAGGAGGTGCGCCAGGTCGGTTAAATAATTCATGAGCCGCGGGCCGGGATGAATTCCAACGAAATATTCGGTAATACGATAAGGAATATTTATAAAAACGTCATTTACACCGGGCGGTCGATTCCGCGACGTCGGGTCTGGTGTTTTCACGGCCGGCGAACCGGAGAATTTCTTTCTCTCGAGAGGTGTGAGGGACAGAAAGAGAGAGGAAGAGAGAGAGAGAGAGAGAGAGAGAGAGAAAATTTTCTCCGGCGCGACGAAAGAACAGCTTCGGACAGTAAGAGCGACGTTCTCCAACCGCGAACTCGCGACATATCGACGCGAGTACGCGCGAGAAGAACGGGGGGGGGGCTTCGCCGACGAGGGTGTGCGACCAGACGAAATCGGCGTTCCCCGGAACGACCATCTGACGAGGGTGGTTAAGAAGAAGTCGTAGCAGTACCAGGAGCCGCGAGAAAGAGAGTGGCTTCGATCGCGTCTCCACGTGGACGATACCACCTTCGGTAAATGCCTTCGTCACGCGAGGGGTGAACCGTTTACAGTCTACAAGGAAGTCGGCCTTTTTCTCCTTTTCTTCGGCACGACCCGTGTCCCCCTTCACCGGCCCGCCTTCGGTCGAGGCCGCCGTCGCCGAAGAGGGTCGTTTGGCTCGTCGGTCGGCTCTCGCCTCGCGCGCATCAACCTATCCTGTCTTCCTCCTCCTCCTCCTCCTCCTCCTTCTCTTTCCGACCTGGTCTTATACTCCGTTCGTCGTGAGAACGATAATCGTTTTATCCATGTGAGAGCAGCGGGACCGAGCATCACCTGTCCGTTTCTCAAAGCGTCGTTCGCTGGAAATGACCCGCTCTCTCCCGCCTGTATGCGCCTTATACATCGCGCTGTAGTGCGGCGTACTGCGCGGCGGAACTCGACTTTCTAGAGCCGCCGCGGAGACGATGTTCGGGGGTGTCGTTTCAACGCACGGCAACTTGGCCGAATGGAGCCGTCGCGGCGAGTAATGGGGGTTACGTGAGGAGAGCGAAACGCGAGAAAGATACGCGCGCGCTATCGCTCGTTCGCCGAGTTGGTTCCGATGTGAAAAGGAAAAAGGGAGGGGGAAGAAGAAGAGGAGGAGGAGGAGGAGGAGGAGGAAGATGCGGGGAAAGCGAAGGGAGAAAAAGGGAAAAAGTGGAACGACGCACAAGTTCGATCCTTAGGTGAATTATCAAGGAGGCAAGTTTGTCGTTGACAGAGATGAGGAATGACGCAACCCGACGAGGTGAATTCTTATTCTTCGAGTATAGTTTCGAATTATGTTCGCACGCGTGTGTACGCGTAAGTAAACTCTCAAGAGTCGGCCGCCGGGCGCTTCGCATGTACGAGTGCGCGTACGTGTGCGCGAATCGATAATAAAGCCGTAGCCGTTTCCTATCGCTATTACTATTACCAGCACGAAGAAGCGTGGGGTCGTCGCGATCGAGGCGCGGAAGAAATCTCGAAGGATTTCGCTTATCGATCACCAAGCGAGCGACCGCGCGTTCTCTCTCTCTCTCTCTCCCTCCCTCTCTCTCCCCCTCCCCCTGCCCGCCTTTCCAGGCCGCGCTCGTTACACGAAACGAGAGCGATCTTCGCCGCCGCTACGTTCGATCAACGTCGTCGCGTCGTCGCGAGTTGATTGAACACGCAAATGCGATATATATTAATTTGTACGTCGCGGCCAATCGGCTTTCACGGTATGAACTGATTATAATCGATTGTTTCGTAGCAATTTCTTCCCTCAACCCCCCACTCGCCTCCCCACCCCTTTGACGAGAGAGATCGCGGCATCTTTGAGAGCGTGTCGAACACAGGTGGCGTGAAATTTCTTTTAATTATCTCTCCCTCCCCCTCTTCTCTCTCTCTCTCTCTCTCTCTCTCTCTCTTTCTTCTTCACCATCACCCCTTCTGAAAGCGCGATATAATGGCGCTGATAACGATTGCCCGGAATTACGATGTATAAAACCCAAGTTGGCGATTCAGACGGTTAATTACCGATTGACCGTTCACCCTGCGACTTCCTGATCGAATAAGCAGCTGACGAAATTTCCGGCTAATTGAAACCACTATGAAGCAGCCGCCAGCATTCCGATACAGCGGCCGTTCTTTCGATCGATCGACATGCGATTCGCGATATGCGACGGCGACGGCGACGGCGACGACGACGACGACAACGACGACGACGACGACGACGACGACGACGACTCGTGCGAGAGAACGGCAGTGATAGTCATTCTATGTCTACGTGTTTCTGCTGCCCTTCCGTGCCCTTCCTCCCGGATGGCTCTCCCTCTCCCTCCCCCGTCCTCTGGCCTTTCGTCTCCTCCCCTCTCGTCTCTCTCTCTCTCTCTCTCTCTCTCTCTCTCTCTCTCTCTCTCTCTCTCTCTCTCTCTCTCTCTCTCTCTCTCTGCCTGGTCCTTTAACGAGGACGGCTGGCCGAGGGTCGAACCCCGTTCGACATGTAAATGTAAATGTAAATGTTGAACAAGATCCCGCCAGGGTTTCCCAACCCCGCGCGGCGCGCGTCGACGAATTAATGCGCTGGTCGGAGAGCAGTCTCTGAGAGCCACTCGCGGGGACACTCGGTGACTCCCCCGGTGTGTGGCAAGAGTGTTGCGACCATCTCGACACAGTTGGCAGTGGTGATCAATCTTGCTCGCAGAGACCAAAGACACATTCCAACCGCGTCGAGGCGCGAGGGAGCGCGCCGGATGGAGGGACGGAGAGTGGGGGGGGAAACAATAAAAGCCGAGCAATAAAAAGAGCCCCCGGCGATAACGCGGCCACCTTGGACGCGTCGCTGCGTTACGATAACGCGTTACGAGTAGATTCGCTATCGATTGCTCGCCCGCCAGGAGTGACCCGTATCTTTCTCTCTCTCTCTCTCTCTCTCTCTCTCTCTCTCTCTCTCTCTCTCTCTCTCTCTCTCTCTCTCTCTCTCTCTCTCTGTCTCGCTCTCTCTAGCGAGCACTCCTCGCTTGTTCTCACAAACACTTGCGCTCGGCGCAAACGCGCCGACAGATCCCGTCGCGATTTTTCCCCGAGCCGATCCTCCTCCTCCTCCTCCTCCTCCTCCTCCTCGAGAAAGGATGCAAAGACGACGGTGTTTTCAGTCACGCGAGCGGACGGAAACGCGTGTGAATGTTTTCGTCCCACGAGGAAAGTAAACTTTTGACTCTGGCGACTGCATAAACATACATCTTCCTCGAGTCAACGCGAGTGCGCACGCGCGCGCGCGTCTTCGGTTTCGGTCGTCCTCTAGGAAATCGCTCGTTCTTTTCGATTCCGACGTTAAAAGATACACAAGTCGCGCGCGACGAATATGATCTCGGATCGCTGTGGAGGACGTCGCGCGAGAAGACATCTGGTAACGTTTAATGACGCGCAGCGATTTCCGGGCATGAAAATGAGAACCGCTTGGGAAGAGCTGTGGGCGGCGTTGGTCCCCTCATCAAATGCTTGTCATACCGTTCTTACCCTCAAACTCCGGAGCCTAACGGATCCCAACAGCCGAGTAAAGCTCGCCCCGCACCCCCGGATACACAAGGAGAAAGAGGACTCGGTGTCTATGCGTATGTGTGCGTATGCGCGCGCGCGCGCGCGTGCGTGCGTGCGTGCCTGCGTGTGTGCGTGCGTGCGTGCCCGCGCGCGCGCGAATATGTATGTAGTACGAAGCGGACTCTCGACTACCCCAATGGACATCGTGGACCGACGCTTAAAAAGCCATAGGCAGGAGCGATACGCCCCTAGATGGGAATTATGCCGCTAAAACTCACCAATTACGAGAACGGCTCGCCTCGTCTCTCCCTCGTCCGCGGGGCCTCCCTTTAATCTTAAACGCACCGAGTATCTCCTCCAAATATGCCGAGTGAAATGAGTAATTAGTTTCCGACTGCTTTCCGAATATACGATTGCAAACTACACCGGCCGTGGTGAGCCGTCGCGTTACACGCAAAGCGACATGTATTTACTATATTTTTGCACGCGTGAAATTGCATTTGAGAGAGAGAGAGAGAGAGAGAGAGGGAGGGAGGGAGGGAAAACAAGTCTAAAACGCATCAGAGTATCTCTTTGATCTTATAATGACTCAATTATCGAATATTATTAAGTATTACCTCTCTCCCAGTCTATCGATAACACAGTCTCGCGATGAGGAAGAAAAATTAAGATGCCGCGCGGAATCGAATTCCGATAAATTAAAATTTATCGACTCACCGGCAGATTACGGGACGCCGACGAGAAGCTGCGCTATACGATAAAGTGAACGTCGCGAACGGCGCGTTCGCGAAATAAGGTACGGAAAAGCGGCCGCGCGGCGGATGGAAGAGTCGCGCAGCAATCGCGCACGGGATACTCGAAAGAGTAGAGTAGAGTAGTTACTCTCTCTCTCTCACTCTCTCTCTCTCTCTCTCTCTCTCTCTCTCTCTCTCTCTCACTCTCTCTCTCTCTCACTCTCTCTCTCTCTCACTCTCTCTCTCTCTCTCTGCAGCCGCGCTCTAACGTCTGCGATATAACGTGTATTTACGACGGGGGTCAAACAATGGTGCGGGAGGACGAGATGAACAGAATCCCTTTCGATGTATCATAGTCCATCATCCGCCGGTGAAAAGGACCATTCCTCTGATTACGATTTCACAAAATCCCGCGCGCGCGCCCGCCCACGTGACGGATTAATCAGGGAAACCGCGCGTCATTTCTTGCCTTGCCCGCTATTAATTAATCCCCACGATTAATCACTTCGGGCACTTTTCATCGGACGGCGAATCGTTTTTACTCGCGGCATCTCGCTTCAGATAAAAGGAAGGAAAGAAAGAAAGAGAGAGAGAGAGAGAGAGAGAGAGAGAGAGAGAGAGAGAGAGAGAGAGAGAGAAAGAGAAGGGGGAGCGGGCAGGAAGGGAGGAAGGGAAGAAGAGATAGATGACGAGAGAGAGAGAGAGAGAGGGAGGGAGGGAGAAACGGCGCATTAATGTTGCAGTGAAATTTATCGAAATGCCTCGAATTAATTTCAATCGTTCTAATTGAACGCTCTTTCACGTACGCAAAGGAATCGGAGGGATAGGATCTGGACGCGCGCACACACACACACACACACACTTTCGCGGAGGCGCGCACGCACGTATCACAAATGCGTCCGCGAGTTAATTTCGCCGCGCACTCGCACTCGGGGGAGAGAAGTTGCGACGAAGGGAATTAAGTAGCGATGTGCATTTAACACCCGCAAAGCGGAGCTTCGGGCGTTCGTACTTTTACGGCAGTTCTGGAAATACACCTTAAAATCGGTCGACGTCTTCTTACACTTTGCCGCCGGCGCGAGCACGCGAGCGACCGAATTATGCTTCCCGGCGCCGTAAAGAGGAGGTAAGAATTTCGGTGCGTTCGAGCGGGGCGCGCGACACGAGGAGGAAGGGCCGACACGAGCACGGCAGTAAAAACTTTGGAGCGCTTGCATTATTCCGAGAGAGGAAGTAAAACGCGCGAGCGCGCCAAGGAAGCTCGGCCGGGGGGCATTTTAGAGGGGTTTTCAGCGCTGGCACGAGCTTGTTACATAAATCGCGAAAGGTTGATACGAAAATGAGAGTATACTTTTCCAGCGCTCTTCTTGCGCGTGCCGCGCCTCTCTCTCTCTCTCTCTCTCTCTCTCTCTCTCTCTCTCTCTCTCTCTCACCCTCTCTCTCGGATAACGCGGAATAACATTGAAATACGCGGGAAACGTTTGCTCTCAATATCGCGCCTTTACGTCCATACGTATTAATTAAAGCGAGGCAAAAAACAAAAGAGAGATGAATTAAGATTAATTACGAAGGCGAATTCGCGAGCGATATAAAGCAAGAGGATGATTAAGTCGACGATGACAAGTGCGTGAGAGAGATAGATAGACAGAAAGGAAGAGAGAAAGAGGAAGAGAAAGAGAGAGAGAGAGAGAGAGAGAGAGAGAGAGAAATTTCCCATTTTATTACGCTCGAGCTGAAAATCGCATTACGCATTTTTTCACAGTTAACCTTATTAAAATTCGCCTTTATTAAATCCCCCTTTTTCCTCACACGAAACAAGCTTCCTTAGTTATACCTTTTTTTCATACGACCCACGCAATTTGTTAGCCGCGGAATCGCGTGACCTGTGTCTAGCTTGACTTTCCCCTCTTTCCGAGCTCAACGTTCGCCTCCGGCGAACATTTTCAATTTTCGCTCCTCGTGCCAATTCGGACGAGCCACTCGGCGAACAATTAGTCGCCGAACGATTTGATTAGCGATTGTCATCGACAAATTTTTTTCCGTCCTCCGATACGCCGGAAAAGCCCACGACGAACGACGGGCAGATCATTTTCATGCGGCAATCCCAATTTTTTATTCGACCAATTACAACGTAATTCTCCAATCGCCGCGCGAATGGAGAGTCCCTCCAAACAATATTCGGGCCCGCATCGTATCCGAGTAATTTTTTTTCAGTTAATTCTCTCTCCTCCCGAATATTCCTCCTCCGATATTTTTCCGTTACAACAAGCATCCACAAAACCAATCTTGCATATAGATCCTACGCTCTTTCGACCATTAAAAAATTGACCACTCGCGTTCGGATCCCTCTCTCTCTCTCTCTCTCTCTCTCTCTCTCTCTCTCTCTCTCTCTCTCTCTCTCTCTCTCTCTCTGTATGTGTGTGTGTGTGTATGTGTGTTTGCGGGTGCCAGTGTGCATCGCGCGTTTCGCGTCCGTGAGGAATCCTCAGGGTGAAATGCCGGTGAAACTCAACACATTTCGAGAGAGCTTCGAGTACCGCACTCGCTACTTCGCCCAAAGCCCCGCGTAACGAAAAGCCCAGGCCGCGAACCAGAGATCATAATTCCATAAGAAATAATACGATTTTTTTCCCCGTCAATGTATAACGGCTTTTTCACCGAGAGATACACGCGAGAACCCCTTCATGTAATTCGCATCAAAGCGCGAGAGAGCGCATGCAGTCCATCATGCAACCATCCATCGAGCGCGAGATCGCGGGCGCGGGAGGAGGAGGGAGCCAAACGTCTCGGAGTTCCTCGCTCGGGAGAAAGAGAGAGAGAGAGAGAGAGAGAGAGCGAGAGAGAGAGAGAGAGACATAACGTAACGCGCATCTGCCTCTGTCGCGCGAGTCATCCTCATTTTCCTTCCCCTCAAGAACGCGGGAGCCAATAAAGTAATAAACGGAGATTCTCGATATAAAATCCAGTGCGGACAATCTCTATAAGAGAGGGACGATGCGCGTAGAATCCACGGAATCTGGAGCACGAGACGACAACGGCGAAGCGGCGGCGGCGGCGGCAGCGGCGGCGGCGGCGGCGGGGGAGGAGGGGGTAGAGGGCGAAGGGCGCGGGAGGTGACGGGCAAGGGCGGCAACGCGCGCCCAGGACGGGCGAGGAGGAGAGGATACCGAACGGGCGAGCGAGGATAGAGAGAAAGAAAGAGACGGAGAGCATAGGGGCGGCCGGTGGAAGAAGAGGACAGCGCGGGGCCACGAGAGGAAGGAGTGACGAGGGAGAGCGGGAGAAAGAGACGACGAAACAAAGCGGCGTCCCTTTGTGTCCCGCGGCGCAGCGTCGCGCTCGCGCTCAGCCGGGCGCATTTGCAAAGAGCTCGCGAGACTCTTGTTGTCCCCGCGATATTACTTCCTACATTTGCGCAAACTATATCGTCGCGCCAAGACGCGCGCGAGTCCTCTCTCTCTCTCTCTCTCTTTCTCGCTCTCGCTCTCTCGTCGCGCGCTGCACTTTTGTTCCCGCTTAACTTCTAATGCACGTCGACGGGACGCGGGATAACTATTAATCAAAGCAACGCAAGTGGACACCGCGGGGACACGAACGCTGCTCAAGAAGGGGGGATAGGAGGACAGCCAAAGGAGACGAGTGGTCACGGTGTTGGTCGTGCGAGATCGTCCGAGAGAGAGAGAGAGAGAGAGAGAGAGCGCGCGACGACGAGTCTCTCTCTTTCCAAGTTTCCTCCCGGCGAAAGTCGACGAACGACCGAAGAGAGTCCAGGAGTAGATCCCGACTGGACAGGCTCTCTCGCTCGAGTGACGGCGTGACACGATCGTGAAACGTATAACCACGACCTCCTCTCCTCTCTTCGCTTTGTCTGAGAGCGCGTGTATATATATGCGCGTGTCCGCGCGAAGCTTCCGCATCGCCGTCTCGATCCGCCGGCAGGGCGGGGGGAGGGTGGGGGGGAAGAGAGGGGACTCGGTCACTTTTCCCCGGGAGATTGAGGTCTGCTCTTACCGAATCGCGAACGAACAAATGGACGAGAGAGAGAGAGAGAGAGAGAGAGGGGGAGGGGGGGAGGGAGAGAGAGAGAGAGAGAGAGAAACCGATTGTTTTTATTTATCGTAAATTATTGCGTTCGCGTGACGTTTAACGAGGACTAATGTATACTGAAACACGGACGAAGACTGTTTCTTACCACTCTTCCAAATGAAATTGCGGAAAACCGTACCCCCGATGCTCGCAAACACTCGCTCGCTCTCGCTTCTCTTTTCCTCTCTCCCGCCGCCGTTTCCCTCCCTCTCACCCAGCCGTCGTGTTTCTCGTTTTTCACGATTTCCCGGACGCTGCGACAAGCGGACGCGGAGATATCGCTCTCTCGACGCGCGCGTCTTAAAACAACGGGCGCGACTGCCGCGAATAACTATTTCGCCTTTTATTATCGTCCCCCGTGCAGAATCAAGTTTCAGCAGAATTACGAGCGCGACGAGTCGAGCCAGCGCGTGCATTTGTTTATTTGCTCGGCGAGCCAAGATAGACGCCCTCCAAGCGTCCAGGTTTCTCGCTGCTGCCGGTAATACCGGGCGATCAGCTGCCGAATGCAAGGCGCGCGAAGCTCGCCTTGAGAAGGAGGAAGAAGAATACGAGAAAGAAACAACTCCGCACACCGTGAGGAGTAAGACAATACACGTGCACCCGGCGAGGGACGAGACTCGCCTGCCGAAATATTTAACATGGCCGACACACATTCACGGATCGATATTTCTTCAAGCGGCAGCATTTACTTGGGAAACGACGACGCGCGCGTAGTTTACCCTCGTCCGCCACGTCGCGAATGGCGCCCGAAGGCCTTTCACGTATATATCGGCGTGTTTCTAGCGAAATAATAACCCCCGGTACACGCTAACGCATTTACATTCGTTTCCACCTCGGGTCATAGCTCACGACTTGCAAACTCGTGCGCTCACGCTGCACGTTCGTGAACACGAGAGAGAGAGAGAGAGAGAGAGAGAGAGAGAGAGAGAGAGAGAGAGAGAGAGAGAGAGAGGCCGGGCCGAATCTTCACTCGACGAGAGGTGAAAAATCGCTGGCTGCTCGCAGAGAAGAGCACAATCTCGCGCGCGCGCGGAAACGCATCGCGATCGTATCGACACGCCGCGTCGACAGCGCGACGATCACGCGTTCGCGCGCTATTAATAGCGGCGCAGAGCGTCAAGCGCTTTCTTCGCGACGTTGTTAGCCGCGGGATGTTCCGTGTGTGTATCAGGCAGCCCCTAATGGCAGCTAATTTCCACTCGTTCCCATTAAAAGATCGCTCTAATGACACGCCGTTACCAACGGGGACGCCCTTGAGAGCGCCAACGGCGACGGAAGCCGGCGCGGGGAGCGCGACGGCGCTTTATGCACACTTATATATCGTGACGACGGCTAGCTCTGAAATTCCTTCTTCGGCAAAGACACGCAACCACCACCACCACCACCACCACCACCGCCATCACCACGACGGCCCGGCGATTTCCTGTTAAATAACCGCCTGTTAAATAACCGCGCGCGCTCATAAGGACGAACTCGAGTTCGTCTTCCCGGGCCAATTACGTCTAATAGTCGCCGCGATAATTATCAGCTATCTCCCGCCATCTCGGCAAGGGTATATAGTCGCTTAAGTTATCGCCGCTCGTCCGCTCGTCCGCCCGCCGCCCGCCACGCGCGGGCTCGAGAGTGCGGAATTATCCGGTCGTGCAGCGATATTTCACTCTCTCGCGCGACTCGCGACTCTTCGTCTCTTCTCTCTCTCTCTCGCTCTCTCTCTCTCTCTCTCTCTCTCTCTCTCTCTCTCTCTCTCTCGCTCTCTCTCTCTCTCTCTCTCGCTCTTCCGCGGCTCGATTACGCCCGTACGTCGATTAGTCACCGCGATAATTATCGGCCCGCTTCGCGCGGCACCGAGGAGAGAGAGAGAGAGAGAGAGAAAGAATACGGCCACACACTCGGCGCTTCCCCCTCCATCTCTCTACCGACGAGGTTATCCTCGTCGCGCGTCTGTCGTACGCATCGAGTATACTCGTGAAGAAACGATCGAGGCACTTTGTGCCCCTTGAAGCGGCGCCACATCAGCGTCAATAAGCAAACGAGCGGTGCCCACATATCGCCCATTGGCCGGTTCTGCGAACTGCAATTGTTGTACGTTGACTTGCGGCTCTATAAATAATCCCCCACAATTTCTAACGGCCGCCTTCCCTCCGTTTCTCTCTCTCTCTCTCTCTCTCTCTCTCTCTCTCTCTCTCTCTCTCTCTCTCTCTCTGTCTCTCCCTCTCTCTCTCCTGCATTTCTGTCCGTGTCGGTACGTGCGTGCTGTGCGTGCACGTTAGCAAATTCGTCAGTGGTCTCGTTTCATCGTGAGGGACTTTGAGCTTGCGCGACGCGTGAAATTATGACGGTAAAAGAACGACACGAGCAGCGCGCAGATGACGAGAGGGAGAGAGAGAGAGAGAGAGAGAGAGAGAGAGAGAGAAAGACGTGGGTCGCGCCGCGGGAACAATCAAACATTCTTCGAATTAGCAACACGAAGTGCGAGCTCCGCCGACCTGACACCCACGTGCTTCTCTTTCTCTAATCTCCCCCGCTCTTCTCTCTCTCTCTCTCTCTCTCTCTCTTCTCTCTCTCTCTCTCTCTCTCTCTCTCTCTCTCTCTCCCTCTCTCTTCCTCTCTCTCTCTCTCCCTCTCTATCCCGCGCGGGAGCGGTAATTACGCTATATTACTCTTTGATGCTCGTTACAATGAATAACGCTAAATAAAAATGTTTGAGGAAAGCTCCGCGCACGACGGGAGACGCGCCAACGCTCCGGGAAAATTCGCGACACGTTTCGCGCGCCGGCCGGCGCGAATCACTCGCCGCACTAATTTATTAACACTCCTCCGCGCAACTCCCGCGCACTGTACTTTGCGATAAAATTTTATCGAGTTCAAGTTCTCGCTCTCGAGATTAAACGGACGGGAAAATTTCATACGGGGAGATTTTATTCCCCGGCCACCGTGCTCCAAACTCCGCGGCGTTGCTTTGTAAAATCCGTAATTGCAATGTTTCTTCGGCCGCCTTCAATTGATACATCCAATGTTTACCTCATCCTTCGCTCCAACGCCGTTGTCCGCGTACGCTCGGATCAATCGTGCCCGTTGATATACATCGGATCCACTTTAATTTATATTCTCCCCTCCTCGGGGTCCCTTTTTGGGTTCCAAATCTCCCCTTCTTTTTTCCCCCCCCTTTTTTTTTTTTTTTTTTTTGTGGGGTTTTTT